>NW_024753338.1:0-42500 GCF_018991925.1 Homarus americanus
TACATATTTGGGGAATGGGTTACGAATTACAAATAATATACAAGTGACATAAGTGACACAAATAAGACATATAATAACTAGATGGGGATCAGCTCAAACTACAGTTCATTTCAACATAGTGACAGTGTAAGGAGCAGTGTTTACTGGTAGTGAATACACTGATTTATTACATGTTATTGATAATTTTTACAATGGTTGGGACTGGGCTGTTCTTATAGCGATCAGTTCGTGCACGTATGGGCTGGATGCGGTTGTGGTGTCGAACAGCAATTCTCGGACAGGGGATCTCAGGTGGTAGTAGGGGCCGGTGTCGGGGATGGTGTAGAAGTTTCTTACCAAATTTGCAGATGAGGCCGTGGTGATGGTCAGTGAGAGTCGAAAGGGTCAGTGTGTTGAGCGCTTCTTGATATGTGGAGTAGGAAGGGGAGAGAATAATCTTGCATGCCCTCTTTTGCACTTTTTCTAGGTGTTTACGTTGTGTGGCATTTAGGGAGTTGTGTGTGTGTGTGTGTGTGTGTGTGTGTGTGTGTGTGTGTGTGTGTGTGTGTGTGTGTGTGTGGCTTTTATGTGGATCTAATTCCGGTAGGTAGTAGGCAGCTACCAAACAGGGAGGTCCTACCGCCTGGGAAGATATTGGAAGCATAATGTGTTGTCTAATGGTAGACCCTGCTGCCATATGTGACCAAGTCCCAGGTTGCTGATCTGACTTTCTGTCTCATTTGCACACAATTGCAGGGTCTCAATTGTTTCTCTTACTACTGACAACACAACAGACATATTGTTTCTCACTATGGATTTTTTTCTTTACATTACTTTATTGTTATTATTACAGTGTTGTTATTGTTATTATTATTGATCATTATTATTATATTATTTTATTTTTATTAAAAGTTTTATTTACTATGAATTATTATTATTATTATTATTATTATTATTATTATTATTATTATTATTATTATTATTATTATTATCACATTTTCACCCCCCAGGCCCCGATGTGGGTCAGTAACCTGTGCCTGTGTGGGCTAATCCCCGTTAAAAAATAGTCGATAAACATTAATGTATATTTGAGCTATAGTCGTCATCACTTGAGAGATCATCACTTTCAGTCAAAATGTCTCCTCCATACAAGTGACTCTCTCTCTCTCTCTCTCTCTCTCTCTCTCTCTCTCTCTCTCTCTCTTATGCCAGTAATATACTCGTATATTGACTTTTGTTATTATATGAACATTCACGACGTCTTCACAGAGTCAACTTGACCGTGTATACCTTCAACCCCAGCTGAGTGGATAGCAAGACGTATATGTATGTATGTATGTATGTATGTATGTATGTATGTATGTATGTATGTATGTATGTATGTATGTATGTATGTACGTACGTATGTATGTAAGTATGTATGTGTGTATGATGGGTAGCCTTTTCTCAATTTCTGGAGAGCGAAGGAGGAAAGCAGTGACTTAATAGAAGCATATAAGCGTCTCAGAGGACATTACTCAGTAGAGTGTCCATACTTGGACCTGGAGGAGGCCCGCCCCACAAAGGGTCTCAGCCACAGGTTGAAGCCACAGGTTCAGAAAATTATCAGGGTAAACTTTTTTTGGAGTGAGAATTGTGAACTGCTAGAACTATCTGCCAGAGAGTGTTGTGACTACACCGAGTGTAAGCTTCTTCAAGACCAGACGTGACCAACACCGGCGCAGTTACTGATACATTCAGGAGCCGGTGCATGCCCAGTACTTGCCAATAGTGTGCAACTGATGCGTGACAGACCGCCCAAGCGGCTAACGAGCCGATTAGTGGTGAAAAGGATAAATAAAAGTACAGTAAGTGTTCAAGAGAGTATTGCCAGTAATGAGGGGCAACAGGTGAGATAAGCAAACCAAGATTTGGGAATTCTAAAGTGTACCTCCGGAAACAAAAATGGGAAAATGATCCTTTAACTTCACAAATCTGACTTACGTCCCAGTCTGGGTACTGTATACAGGCATGGAAACCTTACCCCCAGAAAGACCTAATATCCATAGAAAAGGTGATTGATGATGATGAGATGGAGAGAAGAGAGCCGTTTGCTCAGAAGGTGGAAGACGGTTTAGGAGGAAGGTAAAAGTTAGGAGGTGGGAAATAAAGTGGGAGATCTGATAGCAGTTGGGCTATCCACCTTGCGGGGACGGGGTTAATTCTGCCATGTCAGCATTTCCGCAGGTCCACTATGGCAAGGGAAGACAAGATAAACTAAGCTAAGCTAAGGTAGTTTGTGGCGTGGTGTGGTGGTGGGGGGGGGGCTCTAGATCCTTTTGTGTATCTTAGTTTTCATTGTGTATATATTGGCTCTGGTTCTGTGTCGTCGTCTGTTATGTCCACCAGCTGTGTGTTATGGTAATGTCTTCCTGCATTAGTTGTTGCAGTATGGGGTCCTCTAGTTCTTGTAGCTTTTCCCATATTGCTTATGCTTGATTATGCGTTCTGATGTTGATTGTGGTGATTCCGGAACTGTCATCACGGTTATCCAGGTAGACTGAGGATCTTAGGACTAACAACCCTTCAGACAAGACAAAATAGGGCAGATCTCATATAGACATTAACAATCTTGAAATGGGATGGCATGTTCTAGGCCTTCTTACGAGGCCGGAACGTTTGCCACTGTTCACTGCCATGCAGGACAGAGGTTCGTACACAAAGAAGGAAATACATCATATTCATAAGCAGTATATATAGGTCAATGGATCACATACATTGGAGTCATATTCTAATTGAAGACTAATCAGTGTGGGCTAGCAGCAAATTTGGGATAAACAGCAAGAATGGCCTCAAGCACACCTGATTCAATGAAGTAATTACATAGTTCAAGATACAATAAGTCAGGTGGCCTGAAGTCTTTGACAGTGTCACATTCAATAATATAGTGTTCAAGTGTATGCTTTAAAGGTTTATCACAAAGTTTACATGCTGAGTGTTCCGGTATGGGTACAGCGTTACTAACTTGCCAGATGTGTCTGTATCCTAGCCTAATTCTGGCCACGACTACATCACATTGTCTGGTTCTGTCCTTATGCTGGCCATACCGGTACCTCTTGTCACAAAATTTGTCATATTTACTAATGCTACAACTGTCAGGTCTCTCTGTATTTCTCACTTCTTCTAGATCAGAGTTCATGATTCTGACTTGAGTGTTTTTAATTACAGCATTGGACAGGCCAAGGTCACGGTCAACATTTTCTTTCTTACATGCCTCATTGGCCAGTCTATCAGCACAATTGAGACCTGCAATTGTGTGTAAATGAGGCAGAAAGTCAGATCAGAAACCTGGGTCTACCATTAGACAACACATTATGCTTCCAATATCTTCCCAGGCTGTAGTACCTCCCTGTTCAAGAACAACGGGGGGGATCCTACACAATCCAATGACCTCCCTCACCTCGGCATGGCCACCTCTAGTTGGTGGCCATTACGTAAATAAGGCAGGCAAATAAGCAATAAATTTTTGGGAATAATTTTTATAATAATAGTTAGCCAAAGAACTTAATCGTTTTCTATTTTATTTAAGTTTTTATAAGAGAAAACAAATTTTATGGGTAACTTGACTACTTCATAAAATAACACTTTAAACTTGTGATCAGTTTAATGGACTACAGGGACTCTTGCCCCGTAGAGTGAACTGCACCATATATTTTAAGTGAGGCCAAAAAAAAATAATTGCCAATGAATGGAAGGGCTACAGGTCACTCGGTACGGGTCTCAGGTAATTATCGGACCCGGATCACCTGAAAATCACCTGCAATCTAATGAATTAGTTTACTTTTTACCTGTGTATAAGTAAGTGTTATCACCCAAAGTGCATTTATTACATTGAAGTCACATATGTACCACATATATACCAACAGTGACTTCCTCTCACCCTAATTACTCTAACTTCAGTTGACTTCTTCATTATCAGGTAGACTGACTTCATTTGACATATTTTTATTACCTGGTTATAATAGCTACAGCTCTCATCTACTCTACACTGACTTCATCTACCATCACTACACTGACTTCAGCTCACATCTACACCACGCTGACTTCAACTATAGTGCGTTTTTTCTCAGCTGAGAAAAGATGCCCCGCCCCCTCCTCAAGAGTTACAGCTAATTGGCTGTTGCAAACCTGTCCGATTTTGTCCTGAAGTAATGATGTATTTATAAATGTATTCATAATCGTTGAGATGACCGTTTCTGACGAGAAAGATATTTAGCTAAATTATATAAAGATACATACATTTATTATTTCAAACATAAGCACGTAGGAGGTTTATCAGAAGTATTATACATGAATTAACTGTTAAACTCGGGTAGAAAATTCACGCTTTCGGAGGATGCATTTAATATATACTTATTTTTACCCACACTAAGGCATACTAAGACAAATTACGTATCAGTAATACTACATTATGCAAAAACAACGTTTTTAAAGATCAGAATCACATTGAAATATTACACGACCGTCAGCAGAGGCGGGAAAAATATGACTTGGTTCGCAACTTCACTTTAATAAACAAGGCAAACTACGATTCGAAGAGTTGATTGACTGAGCTATAAACATTGGCGGAAACGTTAGACAATTTTAGGGTTATCTATGAAGCTTAAACATACAAGTAATCTTTAAGAGCGAACAGGACGGGTACTTGACCGCCATTGTGCTTCCCCCATTCTTCGATGAGCTTACGTGTTTTACCCGGCGCCAAGCCACTGAGACACTTTGATATGATCCAGAAATTTAATGGCAAAGGTCCCTCCCAAATATATTTCAAAGAACAATCTATATATATATATATATATATATATATATATATATATATATATATATATATATATATATATATATATATATATATATATATATATATATATATATATATATCCGTATTAGACACTATTTGGAGAGGCTATATAATGTGTCAATGATCGGTCACTTCAGAAAAACCTCAAGGGTAAAAAATATATAATCAGCGTTGCTTCATGTTCACCCAACTCGACTGCCTCCCCGTGATGTCTGAAAGCTTATAAAAGGGAAAAAGCCTTAATAGACAGACTAAAAGGCTTGCAGTTCATGTTCCCTGTCGGGACCTCAGTAAAAACGATTTTTTTTATAATAATAATAATAACACAGCAGCAGAGCTATGGGGAGAGATGTGTTGTCAAAATACAAGTGTTTGTTGGACTACATGCTAGGCACCATATACGTCTATACAAACAGGCGTATGTGTTAGAACTATTTTTATACGCATACATTGTATATGAATGACGCAGAGAGACGGAGATCTAAGCGTCCGCACCAGTTTATCAGCGAAGAGCCACACTCAAAGGAATCACTAACGAAAAGAAAACGCTCTGGACAAAATCAACAATACCATATCAACTGAATTTTTAAATGATACTAAAATTAAAAGTTTATTTAGTCGGAAAGATACGGAGCCATATTGGTGAGGGCCCCAGGGATACCCAACCAGTCGTCCACAGTAATTTCTATACGGTCCTCTTCCATAAATCATCCATGTTTATATATATTTAACATTTATTATTGATTTTTCATTATATTATACATTTTTTGTTTGATCCTAATGCCTAATGATACAGTACTGGGAAGGAGCAGAACGTGGGGAGGAGCAGAACTTGGGGAGGAGCAGAACGTGGGGAGGAGCAGAACTTGGGGAGGAGCTTTACTTGGGGAGGAGATTGGAGGGGGAGGTGGTAGATATAAGCATATTCTCTGTTTTTAATTCAATGTTTGTCTTGTTTACAGTTCAAGAATAAACATAATGTAAACGACTTCTGAGCCTTTAAAGGTTAATCAGACTCTTCTCGTTAAACTCGAACATTATAATTCGGTCAAACCTGTTGAATACAATTCATTATTAGTATTTCAAATAAATCATACATAGGCAATCATACATAAAAGTTTAATCCGATATATATTCACATAACAATCATAGCTATGTAATTAGTCTCATCTTAACACTTATAATGAGTACTAATTGGCCATATTTCCATGTTGTCACAATGATAACCGATGCAATGGACACAGTCTACCTGTGTAAACTTAAGTACAAGTTAAACTTACGTGTTGAAAGTCTCAAGGGAAACAGGTTAGGTGTTGACTCTATGATGGGGATAGCTACAGTGGCAGTGCCCTGCCCGGAGTCACATGACCAGCCTTGACTGACCGACTTTGCTGCGTCAGGCGTTTATACGCAAACAAGTTCCCCTTACTACCACCCAACACACCAACCTCCTCCGTGTCTCTCCATCTCCACCAACTCAATACTCTATACACGGGCAGACACGCCCAATAAACAGGACATGACCCACAGCCTAACATAGTATTTGTTTATCGGTCATCCTACTCATTGCTGCTTGCAGTAACACATAATATGTCACAGAAATAGTGTTGACTTGCTTCACCTCGCATCATTCGTAGACAGAGGGAGAGTTTTTTAGTTTAACAAATTTATTGACCAAGCTTGTAGTACAGTTTGCCTATTCTGAGTAATTCAGTCAGGTTTTGACACTGAGGGTGGTATCATTTCTCACTGCCACACAGGACAGAGGTTCATACACAAAGAAATGCATCATATTCATTAACAGTATATATATATATATATATATATATATATATATATATATATATATATATATATATATATATATATATATATATACACATGTTGTACATACACATATACACACACATACACATACACCCACTTACACATACATATGCATACACATACACACATCTACACATATATATTCATAGAACTTGATAAAATCACACAGGAAAAAGGGAAACAATGGAGCACCTTAGCCTCTGAAGATGTCTTGAATAAAGACGAAAGCTAAGGTGCTCCATTGTTTGCCCCCTCCCTGTGTGATTCTATCAAGAGAGAGAGAGAGAGAGAGAGAGCATCCCGTTACGTCACGAGTCACCTCCTCCTAGTCTGGCCATTACGTCATAGTGGGCACGGGTGTGCGTCTGAGATATGACGTCATCAACACGTCACCACACTTCTTGGAACAGGGATTGGCTACAGGGTGAGACAGATAAAACAGGAACCCGTGTACGTCATACATTCTTACCTGACCACAGAGAGATGGCCTGAGCACCTTGTTTAACAGTTACTGCAGTATTTACTCAGAGTCTTGAGAATAATTGTTGTGTGGATAGTGGATGACGGTGATGATAGTTTAATTCTGACTGTCATCGTGACGAGAAGGTCATTGGTCGATTTCACTAGTACTAAGAACTGTGTCGGGAGATGTACGTACGAGTCAGATGATACATACATACATACATACATACATACATACACACACATACATACATACATACATACATACATACATACATACATACATACATACATACACACACATACATACATACATACATACATACATACATACATACATTAAGAGGAGAGAGTTTGCCAAGTAAAATCACAAAAATATCCCGATTATGAAAGTGACTACTGACCAGACAGACACTCACTACCATGCTGGAATTTCCTCCCTCGGCCAAGACCTTGTCAAGGAAACGCACGAAGCTCTAGAGTCTAGACGGTCGTAAGACATCGCCAGTGCGGGCAGAAAAAAGGTAAATAGTGACGAATTACTCTGGTGATACGGTATTCTTAAGGTCTAATACGGTAGTTCAGAGGAAGATTAACGTCTGGCGATGAGGATTGCTTGTGCTGGAGATGGTTTTACGTTTCGGTGATTGTTTGGTCGCTGTCTGTCAAGGTGAGCCAGTAGCCGGTGTGACGACACTTAAAAAACAGGTATGGTGAGATCAGAAACTCTACCTTCTAAACCGAACCTAACCTAACCTAACCTAACCTAACCCCTAGGATCTGTACTACGTGACGCTGTAGAGGTTGACCATGTGCTGGGGTACACCTGGGAGGAAAGGTGAGAAACATGGCAGAAAGTACGTCTAGTTATGTTGATCTGGTGTGCGAGAGTTAGTAATGAGGGAGAGTGATTTGATGTTAATTTTTTAATGTGTGGAAATATATCGATAGATGATTAGGATGAAATATACTTGTTTATGTAAATTAGACACTTATTTAGATTTAGAATTAGAAGCCCATGAAAACAGTGATACCCTGTTAAAAAAGAATGCTTTCCTTTCGTTTCTTTTAGTTTCATCCTCATCATCATCATCATCCTCATCATCATCATCATCCACTACAAGCGAGTTCCCTCCTCATAACCTACTACCACAACTATCACTATAAACATCTGCTCACTACTACTACTACTACTACTAGTACTACTTTTTTCTTTTTTTTTAATTGGCCTCCAGCCTCCCCCAATAGCCACACCTTCGCCACCATTTAATTACCTTAATATTAAATATCCTAATACATAAGTAGCTATCCTATCTGTGTTAAATTAGTTGAGCCGCAGAGCTATGCGGCATTCAGTGACTGTAGCCTCATAGTCAATATCTGCAGCAGTTGTCGGAGTTGGGGCAGAAGCTCTCGTTCCCCTGAGGCAGAACAAAGCAGACCTAAGGAGAGAGAAAGACAGTCGACATCTCATCCAGGCTGTAACATAACTTCTGGGCTGCTGCTTGTGTTCGGAGATCACCTCCGCGAGTCTGGCGTTGAAACATCTTGCACTTGGTCCCATCCCACCAGAGGTTGTGAACACTAGAGGAGTGAAGCTGCCTTGATCAACGTTTTGAATTCTCTCCCCATATGCCCTTCTCTTGTCGTTCTCGTTCCTCCTATGTGCAGCATCGAGAGCTAGGTTACGGTGACATGCGGCCATGGGATCAAAAATCCTGATGTCGAAGAAAGCTCGCTGTCCCGCGTCTAGAATCCTCAAGCACTGACGTCCACACGGGCTTCGTTAGATGTGTTTGAAGTCCTGTGTTGGAAGATCTCACCATCCAATGGAAGGAGGGTCGGTTCTACCATGACATCCCGGCAGATTTCCTTCAACATATTTGCTGTGAGATCCCTTACCTCGTCATGCCTCATGCATATGAAGCCCCCCTTCTTGCACACCATGGCGTGATCGCCATCATAGGAAGAGCCACACACGCATTGGGAGGGCAAACCTTCTACTGGCCGACCGTACCTTAGAGCAATGGCATCTGTAAATTCTTGTTTATTAAGACTGAAACCATTTGCCCTTATCGGTAACGTAGTTAACCAGTTCGAGGCGCCCACCTCCTGCGCTATAGCTACTTTTTTTTCAAATTTTCTGGTACCTGCAGCAAAGTTGCTGCAACTTATCATTTTGGCAGTGCTGTCGATCTGTCGTAATGGACCTACGAATCTTATTTACTTCACTGGTATCCACTTCCCCTGTTGCATTCTGGGCTATTATGTGGTCCGTGAGGGCTGCCGTGAGCTTAAGTGAATTTTGATGTTCAGTGGCAGCAATCTCCTCTGGAATTGTTAGTCCCATCCCTCCCAGTCTTGGTGGAAGTGCAAGAAGTGCTCTTTCTGCTGGGGTTAAGTCAGGGTGTTTCACTAATTTGGGAATGAACTTGACACTGATAGCTTCTTCCAGAGGGTGGAGGAGGGGTCCGATGTCAGGGATAGTACGCATCAGGTAGTTCCAACGATGCTTGACTCCATGGGTGAATGCAGCAAAGGCCGCATGTGGCTCTGTGTTAGCAATCTCAGACAGAGCTTGGATTTCACTAACCCACTCATTCACCTTTCCCGCTACGTACTCGGTCTTGAAGTCCATAGTGCCAATTACTGCGCCTAGATGTCTTTGGCCGTCCTTAGTTATTTTGACCTCACTTCCGCCAAAAACCTCCAATGCCCGTTCATAATGTTCTGGCTTCACGATGAGGAAGGACTTGCTGGCGTTTGGGTGGTACCCTATTTGTGGACCTCGCGATGTTACCAAGTCCCACCACTTTTTGATGCCCTCCACTTTTCCTGCTCCTGTAAGGTCGTCAGCATACGCCACTTGTTTGACCCCAGTTGTTTCAAATTTTATTTCTTGTTGGAGCACTGATAGGCCAATTGCATACAAGTACTACTACTACTACTACTACTACTACTACTTTTTTTCTTTAAACGTGCCCTCCAGCCTCCCCCAATGACCACACCTTCGGCGCCATTTTATTACCTTAAAATTAACTATCCTAATACATAAGTAGCTATCCTAGCTGTGTTGAGTTAGTTGAGCCGCAGATCTATGCGGCATTCAGTGACTGTTGCCTCATAGTCAATATCTGCAACTGTTGTCGGCTTTGGGGCCGATGCTCTCGTTCCCCTGAGGCAGAACAAAGCAGACCTAAGGAGAGAGAAAGACAGTCGACATCTCATCCAGGCTGTAACATAACAACTGGGCTGCTGCTTCTGTTCGGAGATCACCTCCGCGAGTCTGGCGTAGAAGCGTCTTGCACTTGGTCCCATCCCACCAGAGGTTGTGAACACTAGAGGAGTGAAGCTGCCTTGATCGACATTTGAATTCTCTCCCCATATGCCCTTCTCTTGTCGTTCTCGTTCTCCTAAGTGCAGCATCGAGAGCTAGGTTACGGTGACAAACGGCCATGGGATCAAAAATCCTGATGATGTAGAAGGCTCGCTGTCGCGTCCAGAATCCTCGAGCACTGACGTCCACACGGCTTCGTTAGATGTGTTTGAAGTCCTGTGTTGGAGGATCTCGCCATCCAGTGGAAGGAGGTCGGTTCTACCATGACGTCGGCAGGTTTCCTTCAACATATTTGCTGTGAGATCCCTTACACTCGTCATGCCTCATGCATATGAAGCCCCCTTCTTCAAACCATGGCGTGATCGCCATCACAGGAATAGCCACACACGCATTGGGAGGGCAAACCATCTACTGGCCAACCGTACCTTGAGCAATGGCATCTGTAAATTCTTGTTTGTTAAGGCTGAAACCATTTGCCCTTATCGGTAACGTAGTTAACCAGTTCAGGCGCCCACCTACTACTACTACTACTACTTTTTTTCTTTAAACGTGCCCTCCAGCCTCCCCCAATGACCACACCTTCGGCGCCATTTTATTACCTTAAAATTAACTATCCTAATACATAAGTAGCTATCCTAGCTGTGTTGAGTTAGTTGAGCCGCAGATCTATGCGGCATTCAGTGACTGTTGCCTCATAGTCAATATCTGCAACTGTTGTCGGCTTTGGGGCCGATGCTCTCGTTCCCCTGAGGCAGAACAAAGCAGACCTAAGGAGAGAGAAAGACAGTCGACATCTCATCCAGGCTGTAACATAACAACTGGGCTGCTGCTTCTGTTCGGAGATCACCTCCGCGAGTCTGGCGTAGAAGCGTCTTGCACTTGGTCCCATCCCACCAGAGGTTGTGAACACTAGAGGAGTGAAGCTGCCTTGATCAACGTACTGCCGCTCTGTCGTAATGGACCGTCGAATCTTGTTTAATTCGTTGGTATCCACCTGACTTGCTCCATTCTGATACTACTACTACCATTATTACCATCACCACTTCCCACGTCCATCATTTATACCACACCATCAAACCAACGCTACCGCAATCACCTACCACCACCTCTACCACACCACCACCATCACACCACCACCATCACACCACCACCATCACACCGCCACCATCACACCACCACCATCACACCGCCACCATCACACCACCACCATCACACCACCACCATCACACCACCACCATCACAGCGCCACCATCACACCACCACCATCACAGAGCCACCATCACACCGCCACCATCACACCACCACATCTACAACAATCACTTACCACCTACTACCACCACTTCAACAATCACTTACCACCTACCACCTACCACACCACCTACCACCACCTACCACCACCTCTACTACACCACACCACCACCTACCACCCTACCACCACCTACTACCACCACCCACCTCTACCACCCACCTACCACCACCTACCACCTCTACCCACCACCTACCACCACTCTACCCACACCTACCACCACCTTTACTATACAGCACCTACCACCACCTTTACCACACCACCACCACCCTACCACACCACCTACCACCACTCTACCACACCACCTACCACCACACCTCTACCACACCACCTACCACCACCTCTTACTCACACCTCTTGTACCGCCATCATAATCATCTATTATCACTACTTGTTTCTCTGTCTTTCTGTCTGTCTGTCTATACATCATTGCATCTCTCTCTCTCTCAAATCATTATGAGGCAGAAGTCGGCAGCCTCACACTCACTCAGCTCTGTTTTGCTCAAGAATAAAATACGAACATTATCACTAATTATTTACAGTGTATCTTAGCCTGGAGTTATGAATGTACGTGTCCTTGGCCGGATGACTGAGACCACGTACCAACCTTGTACTTAGTATTGGAGATAACGGTGCGGTGAGCTCTCTCTCTCTCTCTCTCTCTCTTTCTCTCTCTCTCGTTATTACAGCTTCCGTTACCCCATAAGACAATGTTAATAATTAATTGGGTTGTGGTTGTAATTTAACATGCAGACATGATAGAATTATATTGGATCACCTGATGATTAGATAACCTTGATTATTTTACCTGATGATTAAATGACCTAACACTAACCTAACCTAACCTAACCTAACACTAACCTAACCTAACCTAACCTAACCTAACACTAACACTAACCTAACCTAACCTAACCTAACCTAACCTAACCTAACACTAACCTAACCTAACACTAACCTAACCTAACCTAACCTAACCTAACCCAACCATCCTCCTCCCCCCAAAAACAAAAATAAAACGAAGATGATTGTGATTTAACTTACAGATGGGATGAAATATTCTATAAAACATATCATTGTCAGTGAGAGAAGATAAGAAAACGTAGTGAAGATTTAATTTAACTCGGCAGATTCTATTCCTGGTGTTTCTTGGTGAGATTTTCAGTGATATGTTTGTGTAAATGTTCAAGCTTTACACAGGTGCTGAAGGCTAGGTAAAACATGTTTGCGGTCCATTTTTTTTTCCATTAAAGTTGTATATTGAGTTTATTGACCCCATGACAGGTGACACCAACACCTTGCTTCCTCCTCCCCGTGTTAGTCAGGTAATGTCACCTGAATGTAATAATTACGGTGTTTAATGGCTTTAATGGAAGTAAAGGTTAGTCTTGGGTATTATAGAGGCGTTGTTCTGCACCTACACATTTTTGTCATGAAATTACTCTTTCGTGTGCTGCCAGTAAACAGAGAGACCATACAGCTGCAAGTGAAGAGGAAGTGCATCAGGTTCCCGGGTGGCTATGTCCCTCCAAACGCTGTCATGATCGAGAAAATAACAGGAGAGATGGTGTGGAAATAGACACTGAAGAAACAGGGAGATGAAGGCGGGTGGAAAATTATCTTCAGCACTAACAACTTTGGCGGCGCGGTAAATGATCTCTGCAATGCCACTGTCGCCCTACAAGCTCTGACTGCCAGCCGCCTCATCCCCCTGGACAAAAAATCAGGATATAGACGTTTGGCTGTTTTTATCATCAAGCAAATTAAGTTCAGGGGGGAGGGGGGGGGGGTCTTTAGGTCATCCTTGATGTCGTCTCTGGTTCCTTGAGTTATAACACCGTGAGCAGAGAGCCACACCACGACACAGGTAACAGGGGAAGAGATGATTGGTAATTAACTCTCGCAGGTATTCCAGGTATGTCGACCCCGTTATCACCTTCAGCAATCTTCGGGCCACACCACAAATATTTTGTCCTTGTCCCAGGTAATATAGTAACGCTCTTTCCTTCCTCTCTCTCTCTCTCCTGTCTGCCCTGCCTGTCAATTAATTGCCCAATCAATATGCATATATATTTATATATCTATCAACCACACACACACACACACACACACACACACACACACACCTGCACTGTACCTGAGGTTAAGTGTAGACAGTGTGGCAGGTAATGAGAGAGATGCTGCTAGGGGCTAGGGCAACTACCAGCAGCAAGGTTAAGGTCAAATGCTTCCCGTGACCTCCGCTAGAGGCCATGATATCGAGGGCGGAGGGGGCAGGGGAGTAATCATCTTGCTTTTGCTGTTCACATTGTTGGCTGATTCTGTTACAGTTGAAGGGTTACTGACTGGAGTGATTGAAAGGTCATTGTGATTGAGAGGTGAGGTTCATGTAGGGAGTTTGGATACGCACATTTACCAAACACACACACACACACACACACACACAAACACACACACACACACACACACACACACACACACACACACACACACACACACACGGCCATCCCCTTGAGGGCTGGCCCGTGACGCACACTTGGTGACAGGATGGTGATTACACTTAGTAGATGAACCAGGATGATGTAGTAATTATTGTACTTGGTGATATAGGAGTGATGTAAGTACCTGGTGATGGTAACCTAACCGTGTCATGAGGTGGGATATAATTGGTGAATCTTGGTGAGTTGGGATGTGAGGTGATCTCTCTTAACAACAACAATGACAACAACAACAACAACAACAACAACAACAACAAAACCAAGAACACCAACAACAATAACAACAACATCCAAAAACAGCAACAACAAAAATAACCAACAACAACAGCAATACCCAAAATAACCACCGCCACCAATAATAATAATAATAATAATAATAATAATAATAATAATAATAATAATAATAATAATAATAATAATAATAATTGGTAAATCCCTTCATTAAATCCTTTCTCCTGGGATTTACAAGTCGTCGAAATCTCTAATTAACTGATTTTACCTTACCTGGCTGACATGACGTACAGAACCTCAGGTGAGTTTTTTTACACGAGTCCCCAGGTGTGTGTGTGTGTGTGTGTGTGTGTGTGTTGTAGCCTCCTCCTCTCCTAACCATGACTGGTACAAGTGGTGGTGGTGGTCGTGATGGTGGTGGTGGTGATGGTGGTAGTCGTGGTGGTGGTGGTAATCGTGGTGGTGGTGGTAGTCGTGGTGGTGGTGGTAGTCGTGGTGGTGGTAAGGTCATTGAATTTGGTGGTCATTGGTGGTGGTAGTCGTGATGGTGGTCATTGGTGGTGGTGGTAGTCGTGATTAATTGGTAGTCGTGATGGTGTGGTCGTGATGGTGTAGTCGTGATGGTGGTGGTAGTCGTGGTGAATTGGTAGTCGTGGTAGTCGTGATGGTGTGGTAGTCGTGATGGTGCTGGTAGTCATGATGGTGGTGGCGTCGTGATGGGTGGTAGTCGTGATGATTGTGGTCGTGGTGGTGGTGGTAGTCAGTGATCGGTGGTAGTCGTGATGGTGTAGTCGTGGTGGTGGTGGCGTCGTGGTGGTGTTAGTCGTGGTGGTGGTATTCATGGTGGTGGTAGTAGTCGTGTGGTGGTGGTGGTAGTCGTGGTGGTGGTAGTCGTGATGGTGGTATTCGCGGTGGTAGTGGTAGTCGTGGTGGTAGTGGTCGTTAATTGGTGGTAGTCATGATCGTTGGTAGTCGTGATGGTGGTGATCATTGGTGGTGGTGGTAGTCGTGGTGGTGGTGGTCATTGGTTGATTGGTAGTAGTCATTAATTGGTAGTGGTCGTGAGGTGGTAGTCATGGTGGTGGTAGTCATGGTGTTGGTAGTCGTGGTGGTGGTAGTAGTCGTGGTGGTGGTATTCATGGTGGTGGTAGTAGTCGTGGTGGTAGTGGTGGTGGTGGTGAGTCGTGATGGCGGTAGTCATGGTGGTGTAGTAGTCGTGGTGAGTAGTCATGGTGGTGGTAGTCGTGATGGTGGTAGTCATGGTGGTGGTAGTCATGGTGGTGTAGTAGTCATGGTGGCGGTAGTCGTGGTGGTGGTAGTAGTCGTGGTGGTGGTATTCATGGTGGTGGTATTGGTAGTCGTGGTGGTCGTGGTGGTGGTGGTGAATATTGGTGGTGGTAGTAGTCGTGGTGGTGGTATTCATGGTGGTGGTAGTAGTCGTGGTGGTCGTGGTGGTAATTCTTCACACCTAAACGACCACAAGTTAAGTTCTTTCTGGTAGTACATAAGAACTCTGTATGTTTCTTTGTCTCAATGTTTTTCTATTCAAGTATGTATGTAAGTACAGTATGTATGTATGTATGTATGTATATATGTATGTATGTATGTATGTATATATGTATGTATGTATGTATGTATCACACTCTGTTTCTCTCTTAGGTAAATAAAAAAGACGAGAGAGAGAGAGAGAGAGAGAGAGAGAGAGAGAGAGAGAGAGAGAGAGAGGTAACACTCGTTTACAGTTTACAGTCGCCACACAGTCACACCTCCAGCCCTTAACTGTCACACCTCCAGCACTTAACAGTCACATCCCAACGCCACAATGTATGTATAGGTGTTACCCAGTTAACAGGAGGACAGGTGACTGGAACCACTTAAAGACCATTCACGACTGTAGAAAAAAATCGGAGAAAATGAACATGAGAGGAATGTGGGCGTGTAGAGTGGGCGTGGGAGGGCGTACGGGCGTGTAGAGTGGGCGTGGGAGAGTAAGGGCGTGTATGGTGGGCGTGGGAGAGGAGTAGGGCGTGTATGGTGGGCGTGGGAGAGGAATGTGGGCGGGCGTGAGATGGGCATGGAGGGGAGTACGGAGGCGTGTTATGGTGGGGCGTGGAAGAGGAATGTGGGCAGGAGTGGAAGGGAGTCACGGACGTGTATGGTGGGCGTGAGGGAGTACAGACGTGTATGGTGGGCGTGGTTAGAGGCTTCACTCGTTAAACGGTACTTCTGAAGGGCGAGGAGAGAGAGAGAGAGAGAGAGAGAGAGAGAGAGAGAGAGAGAGAGAGAGCAATGAAAAACAGTTGTATGGATTAGGTCATTGTACTCAAGGGGTTAAAATATAATGACATCATATGAATCATGTAAAGGTCAGTCCCACGATTATCATGACCTGGCCAATTGGGGTCAAGATAATGACGTCACAAACTTCTTGGCTGACTCAGAGTGACGTCGAGCTATGGATGAATCAGCTGGAGACCAATGACGTCATCAGGTCCGATCAGCTGACTCACCCTTCCCAAAGAGTACGATGACTTCATACCTTGAGTACGATGACTTCATACCTTGAGTACGATGACTTCATAACTTGAGTACGATGACTTCACCCCTATACTACAGCGATGACTTAACCCCAAGATTACAATGAGTTCACCCCTTGAGTACAATTACTTAACTCCTAATTTACTATGACTTAACCTCTTGAGTACAGTTAAAAGTTGAGAGTACTAGAATCACCAGTACACTTCGTTGTCTATGAGTTACACAGCGTTGAGATCAAAGGTTCTGACGCCTGGTGATACTCTCTCTCTCCCTCTCTTTACCACCTCCCTTGTTCTCCCTACCTCCTCCTTTATTCCCCTTGTCTATCTCCTCCCTTACCCCCCTTACCCTTACTCCCCTTGTCTACCTCCCCCCTTACTCTCACCCCCACCTCCACCTTCCTCTTGTCTCCTCACCTTCCCCAAGGCGTCAAGTGACCTTTGACCCAAGACAGGTGGGGCGGACCCTCAGGGCATCACTGTCACGGGCCACCTGTATACCTGTTGACTGGAGGTGCTGATGTAAACACCTGTCTGGGACAACTGTAGCCGTCTGTCTGTCTGTCTGTCTGTCTGTCTGTCTCATTTACATATTTTCGTTTCGCCTTCTACGTCATTTTCTCTTCTTCATTGAACGACACACACACACACACACACACACACACACACACACACACACACACACACACACACACAACACACACACACACACTCACATTCCATCATCGTTTACACTTTCCACCTCTTACACACCTGCCTCCGGGTAAGTGTGGGCGGTGGTAGAAGCACGCACGTAAGAGCAGGTATGGGCGGAGTTTTGGGCATGCACATGTGGGTAGGTGTGGATGGGATTTAGAGCAGGTATACGTGAGCAGGTTTGGGGGCGATTTAGAACACGCACGTAAAACAGGTGTGTGGGTGGAGGAGAGAATGTGTACAGGGTATATGTGGGCAGGTGTGGGCGCCGTGGGCTATACTACCCTCCAGCCAGACCGGGAGCAGTGTGTCACGAGGGAAGGATGATGATAATGATGATGATGATGATGATGATGATGATGATGATGATGGAACTGTGACGATGGTTGTGAAAGGGAAGAGAGAGGCAACAAGTCCTGTACTGTACCTGTAGTTACTTACTAATTATTAACCTATACTAATTAGACATTATAACCCAACTCATCACCTGTCCTCCTCCTCCTCCTCCTCCTCCTCCTCCTCCTCTCCTCCTACTCCTCCTCCTCCTACTCCCTCCTCCTCCTCCTCCTCTCCTCCTCCTCCTCCTCCTCTCCTCCTGCCGTCTTCTACACCCGGTTTTTGTACCTGTCGGATACCGGGTATAACAGGATTGGAAGGAAGGTATTTGAGGTCGTGGAGGTCAACACTAATCACCAGGCTGGCTGTGGTGCTCTGAGTGGTATTAACTAATCCTCATTAGGGTAAAGATTGTGTTGAGAGAGAGAGAGAGAGAGAGAGAGAGAGAGAGCATCAACCACTATCACCACTCACGATTACTACCACGACTACCACCCCCTCAGCACCACTACTCACCACCACCACCCCACCACCACTCCAGCACCACCACTCACCACCACTCACCACCACTACTCACCACTACTCCACCTCACCACCACTACTTACCACCACCACTCACCACCATTACTCCACACCACCACTCACCACTATTCACCACCACTACTCACCACCATCACTCCACCACCACTACTCACCACTACTCACCACCATCACTCACCACCACTACTCACACTACTCACCACCACTACTCACCACCACTACTCACCACCATCACTCCACCACCACTACTCACCACCATCACTCACCACCTACTCACCACCACTACTCACCACCAGAGTAAGGGAGTGACCTGGGGCCAAGGATGCCAGGATGCCCCCAGGCTGCCCCACAGTGATGCTGGACAAGGGGATGGGAAATTCAGGCATGCTGGTTGACTGGTGGCTGACTGGTTGACTATGAGGTTGACTGGTTGACTGGTTGACTATGAGGCTGACTATGAGGCTGATTGGCTGGTTGATTAGCTGGCTGTCTGCCTGACTGTCTAACTTATTGACTGGTTGACTGTCTAACTTATTAACTGGTTGACTGTCTAACTTATTAAAGGGATGACTGTCTAACTTATTAACTGGTTGACTGTCTAACTTATTAACTGGTTGACTGTCTAACATATTAAAGGGATGACTGTCTAACTTATTACCTGGCTGACGAGGTGACCTGCACATAATGAGTCCTTGTTGATGACGTCACACAGGTCAGGTGTTGCGCGCCTCTCCCCCTCTCTCTCTCTCTCCTCTCTCTCATATTCTGTTAACATAAGAACATAAGAAAGGAGGAGACTGCAGCGGGCCTATTGGCCCATACTGGGCAGTCCAAATATCGATTATTCTCTCTCTCTCTCTCTCGCTCTCTCTCTTTCTCTCTCTCCGTTACTGTCCGCAGTCGCTAGTCACAGTCTTCCTGTCCGACTTGTCTGGGCCGCTAGCGGTAGTGACCTCAGGGAAGGGATGCCGCACCGCCGCAGGCAGCAGCAAGATGATGCTGCCCCAGAGATGAATTAGGGACCGCTTGCGACCACCACCACCACAACTACTACTACTACTACTACTACTACTACTACTACACCTTCGCCACCATTTATTTACCTTAATATTAAATATCCTAATACATAATAAGCTATCCTATCTGTGTTAAATTAGTTGAGCCGCAGATCTATGCGGTATTCAGTGACTGTAGCCTCATAGTCAATATCTGCAGCAGTTGTCGGGTAGGGGCAGAAGCTCTCGTTCCCTGAGGGAGAGCAAAGCCGACCGAAGGGAGAGAAGGACAGTCGACATCTCATCCAGGCTGTAACATAACTTCTGGGCTGCTGCTTCAGTTCGGAATCACCTCCGCGAGTCTGGCGTAGAAACATCTTGCACTTGGTCCCATCCCACAGGGTTGTGAACACTAGAGGTGAAGCTGCCTTGATCAACGTTTTGAATTCTCTCTCCCATACGCCCCTTCTCTTGTCGTTCTCGTTCCTCCTATGTGCAGCATCGAGAGCTAGGTTACGGTGACAAGCGGCCATGGGATCAAAAATCCTGATGTCGAAGCTCGCTGTCCCCGCGTCCAGAATCCTCAAGCACTGACGTCCACACGGGCTTCGTTAGATGTGTTTGAAGTCCTGTGTTGGAAGATCTCACCATCCAATGGAAGGAGGGTCGATTCTACCATGACATCCGGCAGATTTCCTTCAACATATTTGCTGTGAGGTCCTTACTTCTTCATGCCTCATGCATATGAAGCCCCCTTTCTTGCACACCATGGCGTGATCGCCGTCATAGAGAAGAGCCACACACGCATTGGGAGGGCAAACCTTCTACTGGCACCGCTTAGAGCAATGGCATCTGTAAATTCTTGTTTGTTAAGACTGAAACCATTTGCCCTTATCGGTAACGTAGTTAACCAGTTCGAGGCGCCCACCTCCTGCGCTATAGCTACTTTTTTTTTCAAATTTCTACTATTACTACTACTACTACTATTAATTATAATATCACTACAGCAACAACAAAAACAACAGAAACAACAAAAACAAGAACAAAAACAAGAACAAAACAAGAACAATAACAACAACAACAACAACAACAACACCTACAATACTGATCACCAAGACACAACATCCAATATGGCGTCAAAATAACATTGAGACTGTGGTATTTGGCTAATTTAGATAATCTCTTGTTAGGAAGATATATATGGAATGTAAAGAATGGTGTCTTGGTGAGCAGGAGCAGAGAGAGAGAGAGAGAGAGAGAGAGAGAGAGAGAGAGAGAGTTAGATCAGGCCGGAATGAAGATACACTGGAGGGCAGACAGTGTTGGTCACCTCCAGCACCACAGTAGTGAGTCCCTGTGTAATACCCACTGTTTCCGTACCCCCGGGTCTCTCTCTCTCTCTCTCTCTCTCTTACACTATAAAGCAAAATAAGATGACTGTTACGTAAAATGTGACGACTATTAAAGTGTGTGTTTGTGTGTGTGTGTGTGTGTGTGTGTGTGTGTGTGTGTACAATAGGACGTTCAATCTTGATGGTTAAATTAAAGCCTCTCAGGACTGTGGCACTCACTCGAATTAGGGCCATTATAAATAACTGGGGTCTATCATTACTGGAGTTCTATCGATCTTGAGGCCCATCAGTCAAGAGCCATCACTCCTGGGGTCCACTTGACCTACAACCCCTATACAACGAGACCTTGATGACAGGAGGTACTTGGACCCCTTGAAATATGTGCTTGTAAACAAAGACAGTGTTGTCTTGTAATCAGGTGGGGAGGTGAGCGGGGGAGGTGAGCGGGGGAGGTGAGCGGGGGAGGTGAGCGGGGAGGTGAGCGGGGGGAGGTGAGCAGGGGGTGAGCAGGGAGGTGAGCGGGGGGTGAGCGGGGGAGGTGAGCGGGGGGGTGAGCGGGGAGGGTGAGCGGAGGGAGGTGAGCGGGGTGAGCGGGAGGTGAGCGGAGGGGTGAGCGGGGGTGAGGCGGTGACCAGCGTGTGTGTGTGTGTGTGTGTTATCGAGTTTCCTATCTGGTGTGGCGCCGGCTGGGGAGGCTTAGGGAGAGGGGGCGCTCTAGCTGATGTCCTGGGGTAGATGGAGGGAGGGAAGGAGGGAGGAAGTGGGTGGGTGAAAAACTGGGGGTGAGTCTAGCTGATATCCTGGGTTGAATTGAATTGAATTGAATTGAAACAGTTTATTTAGCGTTAAAAACACAGATACAGAGTGGATAATAATAACAATATTAACATGGCTGAGCCAGTTGAGAACCTGAGCTCTCTTTGAGGCACCTGATATATACTATACATTTATCTCAAGGAAGTATTATGTAACATTTAGTATCATCTGGAATAGTACAATAGCATGGTGGTGATAAGAACATCTCATATTCCGCGGTTATCACTTCAATATTTATTTGTTTTATAAACTTTATTAATTTTTTAGTTTATTTATATTTACATGATAATTTCCGATAAAACGGTTTTGATGGTACAATAAAAGCAGATACTGTAAATATAGTAAGTGTTCCAAGAAATATTAATGCTTAGACATTAGATATTTTTTATGAGATGATTTATAGGAAGGGCGTGTTGCTCGCGGATGGGTGGGGGTAAGTTGTTCCACACCTTCACACCGTGATATTTTATGATGGTCTGGGACTGAGAGGAGCACATGGGGGTGGTCTTAGTAGCTCTGGGTGCCTTAAGTTGTATCTCTGATTATTCCGGAACTGGAAATAATTGTTGTCACGCAAGTGATCGATAGATTTGTAAACAAAGAGGGCACAGAAGTAGGTGTTAATATCTTCGAATTTTAACATTTTCAATTTAGAAAATTGTTCGTTTGTGTGAACCGTTTTTTTTTGTAATTAGGTCATTTTCCGCACAACTCCTTCCTCCCCTCCTCCTTCCTCTCCTCCCTTCTACCCCCTCCCTCCTCCTTCCTCCCTCCTCCTTCCTCTCCTTCTCCCCCCTCCTCCCTCCCCCCTCCTGACCGTATGATACAGACCTTGGCTCTCGTCACCCACTTAAGGGCACACAGGGGTCAACAGAGTGCCAAGTGGCCCTCCTCCTGTGGTCAAGTGTCACTCACCCCAGACACTGTGTTCAGCTGTTCTGGAAGCACCTCTGCTTACAAGTGTTCTTGCCACTCTAAGGGTTTGAATTGAATTGAAACAGTTTATTGCGATAAAAACACAGATACAGAGTGGATGATAATAACAATATTAACATGGCTGAGCCAGTTGAGAACCTGAGCTCTTTGAGGCACCTTGATATATACTATACATTTATCTCCGAAGTATTATGTAACATTTAGTATCATCTGGAATAGTGCAATAGCATGGTGGTAATAAGAACATGTTACCATCGGTTATCACTTCAATATTTATTTATTTTATTTATTTATTTTTATTTTTTTATTTTTTATTTATATTATAAGTATATACATAAATTACAGTGGAATTGAAAAACATAAGTATAATGGGAACAGTACAACATGGGTTTACAGTATTAAGGTTGAGGGTTGAGATAGAGGGAAGGAGGGAAGGAGAGAGGAAGGGGGAAATGGGTAATGGGGGATGGGCTGATTATTCTCTGGCTGTTAATGTTATCAATGGTGTTATTAACTACGTGGAGGAGTTTGGTGATCTGGGGTGGTTGACTATAGAGGAATTTATCTCAATTTACCATTTTTTTTATCTGTTTCTTTCGTTGACTCAAAGATACTGAATGAAATATTACGATATGTTTTCTTCTCTCCTCTTTTACCTCCTCCTCTTCCTTTTCTTCTCCTTCCTCGCCCTCCTCTTCCATCTCGTCCTCTTCATTTTCCTCTTCTTCCTTCTCCTCCTCCTTTTCTTCCTATTTCTTCGTCTACTTCTTCCTCCTCCTCTTCCTCCCCTCCTCTTCCCCTCTTCTTGTTCTTCTTCTCCTCCTTCTTCTTCTTCTTCTTTAGCATCACCAACATTACTAACTTTCTCTCCAATGACCCAAAGAATAAAAGAGAAACCTCGTAGTAGTGAGGGGAGGGGGGAAGTGGGGAGGGAGCGAGGAAAATTGGGGTGAGTTTCAACTATGTGTTTTACAAGTAGTTTTGGCAGTGGGTTGTATGTACCCTAGGTGTGTAATACAGAGGGCAGGTGGGTGAGGTGGGTGAGGTGGGGCGGTGGGTGGGGTAGGAGAGGTGAATTTTATTTTATTTTTTAGAGACAGGAAGGGTGAAGAGAATTAGAGGTGGGGAAGGAAGTAATAGTTCGGAATTGAAGAATTTAGGAGGAGGAGTAGAGGGCGGGCTGACCGCCTAGCTAAGCTAATGGTGTGTTAGGGTTGTGTCATGGGTTAGTTATTGTCTGTCGGTACAGGCACTAGACAGCCTACCTATCCCATACATGGGTGTTTAAGACTTATTTCATATTCCGCCGACCCTACTGGCGGATGCTGGTCTAGGGAGGTTGTCTATTGTCTGGCCGTATAGATCGGGGGTGGTAATGGACCTTTTGAGATTTGTTAACTTTTGGGACCATGTATGGTTGTTGTCGTTATCTGGTGAGAGTCTTTGAAGGAGTTCTTGCTCTGATCGTTCAATCTTTTGCCAGACTCTGCTGGCCAAGGTGTGCAGCTGCTGGTTGATGGGTTTTATTCTCAGGTCTCTATGTATCTCGGCTGTGGTTCTGGTGAAGGGGTATCTTTCACCTGTGACGAATCTTAGGGCTTCATTTTGGACCACCTGTAATTTTAATATTTGAGTTGTGCTGATAGTATGGAGAGGTACTGCTGGGTAAGTGAATATCGGTGTGATAAATGATGTCACCAGACGGAGTTTATTTTCTCAGGAAGTTCGTTAAAGCGGTACAGTCTTCTCAGCTCTCTTCTTGCCTTTTCCTTCCTGCTGTGGACATGATGGGAGTAACCTGTCGTGGATATATGCAGGCCAGGGAGTGCCTCTGCTTTTGTATTCTATCTGGGCATGATAGTTACTAATGGATGGGTTTTCCTTCTGCATAAGGGTCTCACTGTGAGTTGGGTGAGGGGTGGTGATGGTTGGGTGGGGAAGAGGGGGTGGTGATTGAGGGTTAAGAGAAGATTAGGGAGGGACTGGGGAGGAAGGAAAGGGGAGAAAGGGTTAGAGAGGGAGGGAGAGTTGGGAGTGGGTGTGTGAGAGGGAGAGGGAAGGATAGGGATGGAGGGACAGAGAGATAATGAGAGAAGGGAGGGATGGAGGAGGGAGGGAGGAGGAGGGAGGGAGGAGGGATGTAAAGCTAGATTTATTTTCATCTCCTGGAAATGTTTTCTTTTGATTTTTCTTCATTATTTCATGGGATTTATAAAAGGATTCTTGGGTATACGAATATCTAGATAGGGATTAACGTTCAGGAGGGATTCACGTTCAATAAGGATTTACGTTCAGTAGGGATTAACGTTCAGTAGGGATTATTGTTCAATAAGGATTCACGTTCAGTAGGGATTAACGTTCAGTAGGGATTAATGTTCAATAAGGATTCAAGTCGTAGGGATTCACTTTCAGTAGGGATTCACGTTCAGTAGAGATTCACACTCAGTAGAGATTCACGTTCAATAGGGATTTACTTTCAATAGGGATATACGTTTATTCGGGATTTACTTTCAATGGGGATTTACGTTCATTCGGGATTAGCGTTCACTATATTTTTTGTGGGATTTCTTTGTGCGAGGAGATTTACCAGTAATCATGACAGATAAGCCGGAAGTGTATGTGCAAACAGGAAGTGCCTAATGACGCCTGATAGAGAAACAAAGCAGAGGGAGGGGGGAAGGAAGGAGAGGAGAGGGAGAAAGGAAAGGGAGGGAGGAAGGAAAGGGAGAAGGGAGGGGAAAGAGGCAGGGGGAAAAAGGAAGGGGATAATAAAGAGGAAGGGAGAAGTAACGAAGGGAAGAGGGAATGGAGGAAGACGGAAGAGAGGGAAAAGGAAGGGAGGAGAAAGAGGAGAGTAAGTAACGAAGGGAAGAGGGAGGGAAAAGGTGGGAAGAGGGTGGGGGAGAAAGGAAGGTGAGGAGGGAGAAAGGGGTAAGTAAGAAAGGGAGAAGGGATGTAAGAGGAAAGATGTAGAGGAAAAGGGAAGAAAGAGGCTATATTAATGAGAGGAGGAGAGAAGAGGAGCTTAGATTGATGGAATCCACACAAATTCAATACGAAAGTTGTTCTCATTGGCAGTTGTCACATTTATTTTAATATTACAGACAACTTTAGACATTCTGTTTCAAGAGATCTGCAACACTTTTATGAAGCCACGCCTTAAAGAGAGTCTTTTGTGGTAGGTTAGCGAGATGGTCGGGATTACTTAGATAGAACATCAACTCAGTTTGAGCTGTAGTTTGGGGACCACTGTTCTTCAAAACTTTGACACAAAACATGGTATTAAGTAGAGCTATCCTCTCAGATTGGGAGGGCAGTCCGAGCTCTTTCTTCATGTTTACAATTCTGGTTGATTTTGTTCATCCTAGAATGATGCGCATGGCTTCATTTTGCACTACCTCCAGGCTGTTGAGTTGTTTAGGCGGAATAGTCACAAGATGGAGAGCATGATAGTAAACTACAGAACGAATGAAGTGAAGACAGAGAAAGTACGGGCATAGGTGATGTTAATTCCATAGCCCTTGCCAACAAGGGTTCTGAGGGGTTTAATGCTCTGCATTAGTTTGTCACGAAGGTTGCCGACACAGTTTGAATCATTCACACAAATTTCAAAATATTTATAGGAGCTACATAGTTCCAAGGGCATGCTGTTAATGTAAGTCAAGAGACAGAGGGTGAGCAGGACGAGGATTGAGGTCCCTCGACTTGTCAACAGATATTATGAGACCACACCCCACAGTTCTCTGAGCAAATACATCCAACAAGGCTTGGAGCCTGAGCTTGGTCTGTGTCATAATGCAAATATCATCAGCATAGCATATTACAGCCTCATTTGGTTGAACTGGAATGTCAGCAATAAGCTTGTGCATCAGTATATTAAAGAGCATAGGACTTAGGGAAGAGGAGGAGAGGAAAAGAGGGAAGTGGGAAGAGAGGGAATGAGAGATAGAAAAGATTTGATGTTTTAGGATGGGGGGGGATGAGGAGGAGTGGGAGAGGATGGGAAAGAACAGAGTGAGAGGAAGGGGAAGGGAGGGATAATGTAGGCTATATCCTTCCTTCCCTCTTCCTATTCCTGTTTCCTCTTCCTCTTCCTGTTCCTCTTGTCTCTCTCTTTCCTTCTATTTCCTCTCTCCCGGCCCACCCCTCTTACCCTACCCTCTTACACTATCTAAACTCTTCGTTATCACTTATTCTCTTCTCCTTCTCCATCTCCTTCTTCTTTCCTCCATTTATTTCGTTTCATTCACGTCATCGTCTATTTCTCGTTCGTTTCCATATTTTTCTTGTTGTATCCATAATAAATCAACTTTGTTTTGGTTTTGATTCGTTCGTCAATATTAGTTTGTTTTGCTGTACCTCTCCCCCCCCCCTCTCTCTCTCTCTCTCTCTCTCTCTCTTTTATTGTTCACGTACTGTCATTTGGCTTCCGTTCAGATTATTGATGGATAAAGGGAAAATAATTAGTATATCTGACCCTTTGTTATCTCCTCCCTCCCCAATGTGGATTCTAGTGATGGTGGTGGTGATGATGGTGACAGTGTGTTGTTGTTGTTGATGGTGGTGGGTGGTGGTGGTGACGGTGTTGTTGTTGTTGTTGTTGTTGTTGATGGTGGTGGTGGTGCTGGTTGGTTTTAAACTAAACATACATCATACATAGTCTTCTTTATGCATACATCCAGTCATAGTCATAACAGTATACATACAACCATACACGTTCTCAGAATACATGCCTACGTAGAGTTTTAGTATACATATATCCATACACACACACACACACACACACACTCTGAGTATACATGGCTACGTGAAGATTTAGTATACATACATCTATACATAGTTTTAAGTCTTTATAAATGGTAAGTAGGTCGTTAACCTTAGAGGAGAGAGAGAGAGAGAGGTATTTAGTGGGTACTCATTTGTCACTCTTCCACTGTATAGATTGAGACGCTGCGAATCACGCCCACACGCCTCAACCACCGCCGTGATCACGCCCGAAGCAACGCCCACACGCCTACATGTCCTGATCACACCTATCCTCCTCCTCCTCCTCCTTTTCCTCCTCCTCGTCTTCCTTCTCTTCCTCCTTCTCCTCCACTTCCTCCTTCTCGCCTTCCTTCTTTTCCTTAGTTTAAAAGAAATAATTCTAATTTATTTTCAATCTGTTGCTTTCTTTCTCCTCCTTACCGTCTATCCCACTTATTCCTCTTTCTCTTACTCCTTCTTCCTTCTTTCCTTCTTCCTCGTCCCCTTCTTCTTTCTCTAACCCACTCCATCCTTGTCTCCCACCTCCTCCTCCTTCTCTTAACACCTCCTCGTCCTCCTCCTCTCCTCCTCCTCCTCCTCCTCCCTTCCTCCTTCTCCACCTTCCTTCTCCTCCTCCTCCTCCCCTCCACCTTCCTCCTCCTCTTCCTCCTCCTCCTCTCCTCCTCCTCCTCCTTCCTCCTTCTCCACCTTCCTTCTCCTCCTCCTCCTCCTTCCTTCTCCTCTTCCTCCTCTTCCTCCCGTCCCTACAGCTCACAACAACAACTAGAAAACAGGAACTAGATCTTTCCCAGTTCGAACGCTCAGATGAACACAGAGAACTGGACCATAACCTGGGTATATATATATCATTTTTTAGGGATCATTCGTTACGGTCACGTAGTTGTGTGTACACGTGTTATAGGAGGGATGGGGTGGATGGATGGATGATATGGGATGGCTGGATGGATGGATGGGATGGATGGGATGGATGGGATGGGATGGGATGGTGGGAGGATGTAGGATGCATGGGATAGGATGGAATGGGATGGAAGGATGTGGAGGTGTGATGCTGGGGATGGGATGGGATGGGATGGGATGGGATGATATGGGATGTGATGGGCTGGGATGGGATGATATGGGATGGGATGGGATGAGATGGGATGGTGGGAGGGAATGTAGGGATGCATGGGATAGGATGGAATGGGATGGAAGGATGTGGAGGGGTGTGGGATGCATGGGATAGGATGGAATGGGAGGATGTGGAGAGAATGTTGGGATGCTCCTACCCCCTCACCCCTCCCCTTGTGCCCACTACCGTGCTCCTACCTCCACCACCCCACCCCTTATTGCCCACTACCTGCGCTCCTACCCTCCACCACCCCACCCCTTGTGCCCACTACCTGTGCTCCTACCCTCCACCACCCCACCCCTTGGCCCACTACCTGCTCCTACCCCCCACCCCACCCCTTTTGCCCACTACCTGTTCTTATCCCCAACACACGCCCATTACAGTCATTAGGAAACCTACAACAACGACCTAAAGACGGAAAGTCCATCCCCCACCTCCCACTTCATACCCCGCCCGTATAACCCCCACGCCCCTCTTACCTTCCCCCTCCACCTCCTCTCATATTTACCCTTTCTCTCTCTCTCTCTCTCTCTCTCTCTCGTTTACTCTTCTCCTCCTCTCCCATTTTCTTTATTCCTCTTTCCGACCTATTCGCCTCTTCCTCTGTTCTTTCCTCTCTATTCCTCCCCCCACCCATCCCCCCCTCCCTCCATCCCTCCTTCCCTCCCTCCCCTCCCATTCTTTGGCATTTTACGTGGGTGGGCCAGATGGACAAACAGACACAGCACATGTCTACTGGAGGTGGAACGTCATCTGTAAACAACACTCAATTAATCAAGTATTTGTCTGTCTGTCACCGCTCTCGTCCTCCCTGTCCTCCCTCCCCCTCCCCGTCTTACCCCTCCCCCTCTTACCCTGACGCCTCTTCCCCTGACCTTCTCCTACAATACACACACCTTGAGGTATTTCTTTACTGTATACTCTCTCTCTCTCTCTCTCTCTCTCTCTCTCTCTCTCTCTCTCTAAGTCAGGTTATGGCACCAAACATTGTTACACTGGACTTCCATTGATTGTATAACTAAATTTATACTTATCCCCTATACTGTACATCAACTTGCACTCATCAACACACACTGGTACAGCTGAAGAAAGTAATGTTCCTTCAACCTCTGTGGTGACCCGTGTGTTCAAAAGGTCAAAATCACAGTAGTTGTAAGACTGTTTGTTAATGAATGGCTATTGGGTGTGTAACGACGGACGTGATTGGTGGATAGGTTTACCGTAGGTCATAATTATAGCTTGGCTGTTTGGAGACACAAGTTACCACAAGGGGGACACACCTCACAAATGTACACAAGTTAATGTCACTGTGTCAGAACCATTGACCTAACCTGACCTAACCTAACCTAACCTAACCTAACCTAACAACTAACCAAACCTAACCCAACCTAATCTATCTATCCTATCCTAACCTAACCTAACCTAACCTATCCTAACCTAATCTAATCTATCTAACCTGACCTATCTAACCTAACCTAATCTAGCCTAACCTAACCTAACAACCAAACCAAGGACGGAGAGCAGTGAGGGCACCACGACAGCCGGGAGACAAGACAGGTGAGGTGAACCAGCATACCTGTGGCCACGGGAGGAACACAGCAGATCTGTCCCCCACTAATTAACGCCCCCAGGTGACCTTAGCTCGTGCCGGAGGTTGCTACCTGTCGGAGCTGTTACTTGTAGGCGGAGACAGACAGACAGACAGGAAGACAGACAGACAGACAGACAGGAAGACAGACAGACAGACATTGATATTAAAGCTGTTTTATTTAGGAAGGAAAATACAACTACCTGATAAATAATGCGCACACACACACGCAGACACAGACACACACACACACACACACACACACACACACAGATACAGATACACACACACACACACACACACACACACACACAGACACGCCCCGTTACCCCAACATGTTAATATATATAATGGAGACGTTCAATAAAAAGTTATGCTTGGGGCCAAATATTGTGAAACTTTCTCTAACCTAAAGTGAGAGAGAGAGAGAGAGTGTGTGTGTTACTGGGTGATAAGAACAATGAAAATATCCTAACAATGATGATGATGATGATGATGATGATGATGACGATGATGATGATGATGATGGCAGTCACAAAGTTGGGTAGTCCTGTCCTCCTATTCCTGTCTATCATACACTGGCTATTCTAAGAAAATATTACTCACACACACACACGGAGACAGAGACACCAAGTTTTAATTCATCTCATAATCACAAAACTCCTCCAAAACAAGTTAAAATAAGTATTGAAAATGACACATGATAAAAATAAAACAGCTTTTTTTATATAAACCTACAAAAAACACTTTCTTATTTTCCTGTGGCATAAATTAAATTATTCTGATAACCAAAGCATGACTCAAGACGCTGGAGATTAGTTAACCAAAAAATAATAATTTCTCTCCAACCAGAACTGCATCAGTAAGCAAATAAAATATTAAAGTATTTTTGTTTACTACTTCAGAATCACGAAAGTATAAAATGATAAATATATTCTGTCTGCCTCTGAACATTGATGAAAACCATCTTTGCTGCTGGCTTCTCACCGGCTGTACATCACGGCGTTTTTAGTCTTTCAACCAGTTCAGTACAGATGGACGAGGGTCAAATTCATCAACCGGAGACTCGTTACGTCGTACATACAAGTAGTTCTTCAGAGTGGAAGATGCCAGACTACTTCGATCATCTGTTTTGATAACATTATAGGATCTTATTATCTTTGGAACACCAGCTGAATGTGGTTTAGTCACAACAACCCGTGCCAAAGTAATGATCAATTTTCTGTTCTCCAGCTTCTCTACAGTGTTTCCTGACACACACACACACACACATACATATCTCTAAGCCCTCTAGGATGTGTGTAGCTGAGAGGGTAATCAAGACACTACTGGGGATCCTACGAGGTCCTTATCATGATCCTAGGATACCAAAAGAGAGGTAAACATGATATCCTGGGTCTTAACCTATTAGAGGGATCCTATGGGGCCCTTATCAAAATCCTAGGATGTCATTAGGTATTAGGATACTTAGGGCGTGTTCTAAAGTATCCTCCAGGTTTCTAAATATAGACATCCTACTAGTTTCTGAATACGGCATCCTACAAGCCTATTAAATGAGGTAACAGAGTATCCTACAAGTTCATAAGCAAGACATATCCTACAATATCCTGAACAAGATCCTAGATTAGCTTATGAGTTCCTTAGTCGATCCTGCCGACATAACACCGACAAGCCGGATGAAAACACGATCATCAGCAGTAGGAATCCTGCACGCCCCGGAGGCTTACCTTACTGGGGTATGCTAGAAGGACAATTTAGGATGGCTCGGGATATTGTCGGCTTTCCTAGGAGGGTCCTTCTGAGATGCGCGTCTGGGAGAGAGAGAGAGAGAGAGAGATAAAACTTGACCCATCAACTAGATATATATACCTGCTTTAAAAAATAAATACACCTGGCTTAATCAACTGAATATACCTGTACTTCCCTTTAAATATATCACAATCAGAAAAACCTTGACAGAAGTGCCAATGTACTAATCAACACCTAATCACACCTAATCACCTAATCACATCCAGTCAGCTGTTCTTGGTGATTAAATCTCTTCTCTCAGATCTCAACATTTGTGAGAGGAATATAATTATAAAGTGGTTGGTGAGGCAGAAGCACCTGGCGGTCTACCTGTTCTACCTGTAATCACTGAACATCTTCCTCCTCCCACCTGGTTTGTCTTCAGTGTTACAGGTAAATGGTTTTTGATGGTTTTAAGGTGAGTTTTATGTGTGTGTTTATTTGGTGTGTCGTGTGTATGGTTTATTTTGAGAGTCATGTCAGTCAGTCAGTCAGTCAGTCAGTCAGTCAACTATACAAACAGTCAGTCAGTTAAATATACAAGGTTAACAGCATACGCCCTAACACACACACACACACACAAATACCACCCGCACTATCACTACCACCATTACAGCACAACATTGCTGGAGCTTCCAATAACTTGATGACATAAACCACTGACTCTTCCAGGCTACCGCCCTTGACTCTTCAGGCTTCTACGCCCTTAACCCATGAGACATAAAAGGCAAGCATGAACTTAGCATGCTTCCTGTTGGGCACTGTAAACGCTTCTGCGCTTCACATTACACAAGGATGTGGGGAGTGCATAAAAAACACCACCCCCACACCACCACTATCACCACCACTACCACCCCACACCACCACTATCACCACCACTCACCCCCACCACCACTATCACCACCATACCACCCCACACCACCACTATCACCACCATATCACCCCCACACCACCACTATCACCCACCATATCACCCCCACCACCACTATCACCACCACTACCACCCCCACCACCACTATCACCACCATACCACCCCACCACCACTACCACCCCCACCACTATCACCACCATACCACCCCCCACACCACCACTATCACCACCACTACCACCCCACATCACCACTATCACCACCATACCACCCCCACACACCACCACTACCACCCCACCACCACTATCACCACCACTACCACCCCCACACCACCACTATCACCACCACTACCACCCCCCCACATCACCACTATCCACCACTCCACCCCCACACACCACCCCACACACCCCACTACCACCCCCACCACCACTATCACCACCATACCACCCCCACCCACCACTATCACCACCATATCACCCCCACACCACCACTATCACCACCACTACCACCCCCACACCACCACTATCACCACCATATCACCCCACACCACCACTATCCACCATACCACCCCACACCACCACTATCACCACCATATCACCCCCACACCACCACTATCACCACCATATCACCCCCCACACCACCACTATCACCACCACTACCACCCCCACCACCACTATCCACCACCATACCACCCCCACACCACCACTACCACCCCACACCACCACTATCACCACCATACCACCCCCCACACCACCACTATCACCCACCACTACCACCCCACATCACCACCTATCACCACCACCACCCCACACCACCCCCACACCACCACCACCCCCACACCACCACTATCACCACCATACCACCCCACACCACCACCACACCGCTACCACCCCACCACCACTACCACCCCCACATCACCACTATCACCACCACTACCACCCCACACCACCACTACCACCCCCACCACCACCCCCACATCACCACTATCACCACCACTACCACCCCACCACCCCCACACCACCACTACCACCACCACTACCACCCCCACACCACCACTACCCACACCACTATCACCACCACTACCACCCCACACCACCACTACCACCCCCACACCCCCACACCACCCCCACACCACCCCCACACCACCACTACACTATCGTTCCTCACCTTACTCTCAACACCAACCAGAGTATTACACGCCTGACCCAAGTACCTGAGCTTATTTGCATATGGCTCTAATTAGATTATATTACCTTTACGTAACCTGACTCTCTCTCTCTCTCTCTCTCTCTCTCTCTCTCTCTCTCTCTCTCTCTCTCTCTTTATTTTTATTTTCGTTTTATCTCCCGCTTCGTTATTATATACAAGATTGACAACAACATCAGCACCACCACCAACAACAACAACAACAAATTACAACAACAACAACAACAACAACAACAACAAATCAACAACAATAACAAACCCTGACATCAGTAATTAGGTCAACACAACATCCCAGGTGACTTTTCCAGGACTGCCTCTTGAGTGGTGGAAAAAGTTCACCTGTGCCGTCATTACAATCTGTTAAGTTGTTGTTGTTCTTCATCTTCTGCTTATTGTTATTATTGTTGTTGTTGTTTTTGTTGTACTGTACTTGCTATTGTACTTGTTGTTGTTGTTATTATTGTTGTTGTTCTTTTGTGGCAGAAAAATACCTGTATCTCAGAATAGGAAATTAACCTATTTAATTACTTCACTACACACCTAATATCGCCATCGAAAAACCACAGGTAAAGAGTATAATTAGCAATGCAAAACTAATTAAATTTTTTCTAGTCATTAAAACAGGTAATTACCGGAATTTCGTGTTTTTCACCACATAATATTTATCACCAGTTCAGAGACTTTATGGAGATTATTATTCAATTTATCTTCCATGACCCAAAACTGTACCTGGGTCTGTATTTACACCTGTACTTGTTCCTGCTCATATACTTGTTACTGTACCTTTTTTTGTACCTGTACCTGCACCTATAGTTTGTACCTGTCTTTACATCTAAGCCTGTACCTGTGTCTGTACCTGTACCTGTACCTGTGTCTGTACCTGTACCTGTACCTGTGTTTATACTTGTACTTGTACCTTGTCTATTGTTCTTGATAATATTAAGTCAAATTATACATGTAAATCAGGGAGGAGCTATCGAGAGTCTGTTTTACCTGCAGGTCAAATTTGCATACGAGTTAATTAAACACATTTACCTGTGTATTGTATTCCACTGTATTGGTGTATTGATGTGTATTCTTATTATCTTGTATTCCACTGTATTGCATTGGATTGCATTTAAGCTGTATCTTACTGTATGTCTGTTCTAACTTAAGGTATTGTATTGAGGAATGAACACACCTTCCCTGGGGCTCAATGAAGGTTGCACAGGTGTGGCGCGTTTTAGGTGGAACTATTGTTACGGTGGAGGTGTCCTCGTGGTCCCTCCCTCCCTCCCTCCTTCGTTCCCTCCCTCCCTCTCTCTCTCTCTCTCTCTCTCCTCCCTCCTCCTTCACTTTCCACTCCTTCCCCTCCTCCGTACATCTTCCTTCCCTATGTTTCTCCTTTCTCAACTTTATTCCTCCCTCCTCCTCTCCCTTTTCTCCCATCCTCGCCTCCCTCTCTCTCCTCCCTCCTGCCCCTTCCCCAAGTCCTCTGTCTACGCCCGCACGCCCTCAAGGAGTAAGCCATCACCCCCACTTCCTCTCTGCTACCACCTGAGGCTAGGAGAGGTGCGGTGGTCAGGTGCACTGATGTCCCCTGAGGTGGAGGGTCATCTGGTGAGCGGAGGGAGGATAGGAGGAGAGGAGAGGACAGGGGTGGAGAAGACAGGATAGGGTTAGGAGGGTAGTGGATAGGATATTACGAACCCTCAGCACCATCTCCTGAATCAGCCCTCATGAACCTCCCACTCCACCTCGTATGGTTCACTCTATTGGTCTTGACCCTCTGAACCACTCTGACCTCTGACCTCTGACCCTCTTTGTTTGGACCCCATGGCCGAGGTTCAAAGGCTCCATATTTTGGAACCTCGGAATATGAACCTCCCATATGGCGGCAATCACCCTTCTCCTCCTCCTCCTCCTCCTCCTCCTCACCTCCTCCTCCTCCACCTCCTCCTCCTCCTTCCCGTCTTCCTCCCCCTCCACTGTGTTTTTCCCTCTTTTCTTCATAATTTTCTTGACATTTTTCATTGTTTATCATTCATTTTGTTTTATTTTAGTTTTTAACGTTTTTATATATTATGTAATTATCATTTTTTTATTAAATCTGTTTTTACTTTTCATCTATCTATCTATCTATCTATCTACCTATCTATCTATCTATCTATCTATCTATCTATTATATTTTGTACCTTGGGTCAACAAACCTCACCGCAGGGCACAACATGACACTAATTACACTCTAGTCTGGTCTATCAACGACAAAGACATTCTTAACTAACGTGGACCAATTACAATTCAGCGTCGGGTTAACTCTGTAATCCTATTGGTTCACGACAGGAAGCTCATCGTAGTTCATCCCTGATAAATCAATGTCTTTATTCCCTAACGTCGTATATTTAATGGGGGTGAAAATGGCCTCCATTGCCGTGTAACTTAAGGACCAATTTCGTTTCAATAAGGAGAGGTTGTTTGAGGCGTTAATGACTCAACTACCGTCGCTCGTGCCCGACAGCGAGGGTACTGTGACTGCCCTAATTGTGGTGGTGGTTCCTTGTGGTTATCCCCCAACAGCCTCAATGGAACAATGATGACGTCACTCTCACTAAGTTGGGCTGTCATGAGGTGGCATTGTTAGGCTGGCCAGGGTCGAATTGGTCGTTACATGGACTAAAATACACGTGGAGAACGAGGCAGGACATCTATTAAGGTCAACACTAGTACACGAGCTGTTAATTACAAGGTGTATACAGGTGTTGTGACCCCGTGTGGTGACCCCTGGAGACTGGTGTTGGTAAATTTTAATTTTAATTTTGCCACTTACAGCTAGTTTACTGTGCACCCCATACTCATCCTGTGAGCGGTTGCACAAAGGATCACAGAGTAGGATTTACAACGGGTCATAATAATTACCCCCCCGTTGTCAGGATATTATGGCACTGAATGTTACACAGTATTTCAAATAAATTCTTTGTTTAGTTCTATACATAAAGGGTAACTTATTCACAACTGCGTGAGTACAGAGTGTGAGGCAGTATGTCTGGCCTCACACTTTGTTATTCACATTGCGTGAGTCTTAGTGATAGTGAGGGAGCTAAGGATAGTGAGGGATAGTGGTGGTGAGAGTGATAGTGAGGTGAGGGAGGTATGGATAGTGAGGGATAGTGTGATGGTGAGGGAGGTATGGATAGTGAGGGATAGTGGTGAGGGAGGTAAGGATGGTGAGGGATAGTGATGATGATGGTGAGGAGGTATGGATGGTGAGGATAGTGGTGATGATGGTGAGGGAGGAAGGATGGTGAGGGATAGTGATGATGATGGTGAGGGAGGTATGGATGGTGAGGGATAGTGGTGATGATGGTGAGTATGGATGGTGAGGGATAGTGGTGATAGTGGTGAGGGAGGTAAGGATGGTGAGGGATAGTGGTGATGATGGTGAGGAAGGTAAGTAAGAGTAACTCACCTGTACTGTTTCATTAACATTAATTAACAACTCTTTTAGGTATTTTTTGTTACACACACACACACACACACACATTCTCTATATATGTCTGTCTGTCTGTCTGTCTAAAGCACTGACCTAACCCTGGCTAATCACCTCACTAACACCATTAACAATTGACTCAGACCCATTACCACCAGACAGCCTCTCGATGGGTTGATTGAGTAATGATTATTTACACGCATCCCCTATGTGATATAACTTGTCCGGATATATTCACCTGACGAAATAAACAAACCTTTATTTTCATTACAAATTTAATATCTTCTGGTGATTGTGTTTTTTTTTATTTAAGGTATAAAGAATAATTTAATAAAGGTAATAATGTGTAGTAGTAGTAGTAGTAGTTTGTTGACTCACGATAAGGAACGAATCTATGGTTATAAGAGGTATAGGTAATTGTAGTTAAGGTCAAGGTCACGCATCGGGACAATTTTTACCTTGTGTGATGGCGAGTCGGGGAGTCCGGATCTCTCTCTCTCTCTCTCTCTCTCTCCTCTCTCTCTCTCTCTCTCTCTCTCTCGTCTCTTCGTCTTCTTTCTTCTATATTATAAATTATCGTAATCTCACGTTATTCTTCCTTAAGTTCTCGTTTCATTTTAGACATTGAGGACGCGGGGGAGGAGGGAAGGATGGAGGGAAAGGGAGGGTGGAGATAAGAGTGAGTGGAGGAGGGAGATGGGAAGGAAGACAAGAGGAGGAGGGAAAAAGAAAGAAGGGATAGGAAGGGAACAGGAGAGAGGAAGGGAGGAGGAGATATGAAGGGAGGGAGAAAGGAAGGAAGACCGGGAGAGAGGGAAGGAAGGAGGGAGTAAGGGAGATAGGGAGAGAAAGGAGAAGGAAGGGAGGTAGGAAGAAAGAGAGGGAGGGATCAGCGTGAGAAAAACAAACATATATCAGGTCGATTTTCCGGGTGTGAGGAGATACTGAACTCCTTCCTCCTCCTTCTCCCTCACCCTTCCTCCTTCCCTCACCCTTCCTCCCTCCCTCACTCTCTCCACCTCCCTACGCAAGCTCATCCTCCTCACCCTCCCTCACCCTCCCTCGCCCTCCCTCACCTTCCCTCACCTTCCCAAACCTGTGACATATTATTTACTTAACAATCAATAGCTGTTCTACCACGTACTTATAATACTTAACACTTCACTTTTCACCCTTGTATTGTGAAATAATTGTATCGTGATAAATTACTTATATTTGAATATCTACGATACTTCCTGTACCCGCGTATGCAATTAGACATATCAGGTGTGTGTGTGTGTGTGTGTGTGTGTGTGTGTGTGTGTGTGTGTGTGTGTATTTATCATTTAGTGTGTGTCTGTGTGTGTCTTTCTCGTGAATCCGGGATATGTATTTATTTTATTTATTTATTTAATTATTTATTTATTTTTACGGATTAACCCATCCGGGCACAGGTCACCATCTATACTACCACCACTACCACCATCACTACTACCACTACTACCACCATCACTACTACCACCACTACCACACCCCAGCAACTTGATACACAAGTTCCGCCTGGAGGTGGGGCAAAGGGAGGCGGAAGGGGGCGAGGGGTAGATGGGGGGGTGGAAGAGGAGGAAGGGGTGGTGGAAGGGTAGAGAAGGAAGAGAGAAGGATGGAGGAAAAATGAGAGAGGGAGGGTAGGAAGAAAGAGAGGTGAAGGGTGGAGAGAGGAAAGAAAGAAGAGGGAAAGGAGGGGGAGGCAGAGGAGAGAGGGAGAAAGTGAGAGTTAAAGAGGAACGAAAGAGTAAATAAAGGAAAAAGGAGAATGAATATGAAGAGAAAGAGAACGAGGTAAAGAAGAAGAAGAGGGGAGAAAGAAAAGGAGGAGGAGGGAGGGAGAGAGGGAGGGATAGGGGAATGAAGGAAAGAAGAGGTTGATAAGAAGGAAGAGGAGGAAAGATAAGGAGGGATTGAGGAATGAAGGAAAGAAAAGAAGAAGAAAGAAAAGAAGGAAGAAGAACAAGAAGAACAAGAAGAAGAAGAAGAAAGGAGGGTAGGAGGAGGAGGAGGAGAAGAAGATAATGAGTAGTGCTTCAGAAGATTATGAATATATCCACAGCTGTATGATTTCCTCATTCATTCCCCCTTGTGTTGTGGTGCAGACTTCTCGGGCCTCCCTCTCCCTCTCCTCCCTCTCCTCCCTCCCTCCCTCTCCTCTTTCCCTCCCTCTCTTTCTCCTTCCTCTCCCCCTTCCCTCTCCTCCTCTCCCTTCCCTCCCTCCCTCTCCCTTTCCTCCAGCCCTCTCAACAACAACAAAAACATTAACGCAAAAACAACAAGAACAACAAAGACACAAACAAGAACAACAACAACAAACAATAAAAACACAAACAAACCAAGAACAAGAACAACAAAAACACAAACAGAAGAACAACAACCACAAACAACAACAAAAAACAAACAAGAACAAGAACAACAACAACAAAAACACAAACAAGAACAACAAGAACAACAAAAAGAAGAATAAGTATCAAGAGGTGATCACTCCAGGTAGTAATAGATGGCATCAGTGTTAGAGGTCGAGCGCTCGTCATTGCCGGAGCTGGCGATAGGGATCGTCTGTCGCTGCCCTGGGGTGGTGTCGATCAGGGAGATTCATATAACAAACTGAGGGTGATATGGGCGTTGACTGTCAGAGGTCCAGAGTCACAAAACATCGTAAGTAAAACACAACGAACACAAAACATCGTAAGTAAAAAAAAAACACAATAAAAACTCGTAGATCAAAGTTAAAACACATAAATAAAAAAACAAATATGGCGTCTATTTTACACTGAAACTTTAACTAGATACAATTATTTAGCATGAGGTTAAGTTAGGAGTAGGTAAGTGTTAGGTTAAGTTAGGCTAGGTTAGTGTTAGGTTAAGTTAGGCTAGGTTAGTGTTAGGTTAAGTTAGGCTAGGTAGTATTTAGGTTAAGTTAGGCTAGGTTAGTGTTAGGTTAGGCTAGGCTAGGTTAGTGTTAGGTTAGGATTAGGCTAGGTAAGTGTTAGGTTAAGTTAGGCTAGGTTAGTGTTAGGTTAAGTTAGGCTAGGTTAGTGTTAGGTTAAGTTAGGCTGAGTTAGTGTTAGGTTAGGTTGACTAACAGGTAAGTGTTAGGTTAAGTTAGGCTAGGTAAGTGTTAGGTTAAGTTAGGCTAGGTTAGTGTTAGGTTAAGTTAAAATTTAGTGTTAGGTTAGGGTGTAGGCTAGGTTAGTGTTAGGTTAAGTTAGGCTAGGGTAAGGTGTTAGGTTAAGTTAGGCTAGGTAGAGGTGTTAGGTTAAGTTAGGCTGAGTAAGTGTTAGGTTAGGTTAGGCTAGGTTAGTGTTGGGTTAAGTTAGGCTAGGTTAGTGTTAGGTTAAGTTAGGCTAGGTAAGTGTTAGGTTAAGTTGGAGGCTAGGTTAGTGTTAGGTTAAGTTAGGCTAGGTTAGTGTTAGGTTAGGTTAGGCTAGGTTAGTGTTAGGTTAAGTTAGGCTAGGTTAGTGTTAGGTTAAGTTAGGCTTGGTTAGTGTTGGTTAAGTTAGGCTAGGTTAGTGTTAGGTTAAGTTGGAGGCTAGGTTAGTGTTAGGTTAAGTTAGGCTAGGTTGGTGATGGGTTAAGTTAGGCTGGAGTTAGTGTTATGTTAGGATTAGGCTAGGTAAGTGTTAGGTTAAGTTAGGCTAGGTTGAGTGTTAGGTTAGTTAGGCTAGGTTAGTGTTAGGTTAAGTTAGGCTAGGTTAGTGTTAGGTTAAGTTAGGCTAGGTTAGTGTTAGGTTGAGTTAGGCTAGGTTAGTGTTAGGTTAAGTTAGGCAAGGTAAGTGTTAGGGTTGTTAAGTTAGGCTAGGTAGAGTGTTAGGTTAGGTTAGTTACGCTAGGTAAGTGTTAGGGTGAGTTAGGCTAGGTAAGTGTTAGGTTAGGTTAGGCTAGGTTAGTGTTAGGTTAAGTTGGCTAGGTTAGTGTTAGGTTAGGATTAGGCAAGGTAAGTGTTAGGTTAGAGTTTAGGCAAGGTGATGTTAGGTTAAGTTAGGCTAGGTAGGGTGTTAGGTTAGGTTAAGTTACGCTAGGTAAGTGTTAGGTTAAGTTAGGTTAGGTAAGTGTTGGGTTAGGTTAAGTTACGCTAGGTAGAGTGTTAGGTTAAGTTAGGCTAGGTAAGTGTTAGGTTATGGAGCTAGATAAGTGTTAGGCTAGGCAAGTGTTAGGTTAGGTTAAGAGAGAGAGAGCCTGCTTAGTGGGTGGTGAGGGGTAAGGAAGTGCCATAGACGTTGAGAGTGCCAGTAACAACTGACCTCCTCCCCTTGGCACTATAACACACACACACACACACACACACACACACACACACACACACACACACACACACACACACACACACACACACACACACACACACACACACTAGGAAGGGATGGGGAGGGAGAAGGAAAGAAAGGGAGAGGGACTGGAAGGAAGGAAGGAAGAAGGAAGGAAGAAGGGAGGAAAAACGAATGAAAGGAAGGATGAAGAGAAGGAAAGGAGGAATAAGATAAAAAAGAAAGTGAGAAGAACGGAACAGGAGAATAAAAGAAAGGAAGAAGAAGGCAAAAAGGGGATGAAGAAGGAAGGGAAGAGGAAGGGGAGAGGGAGAGGAAGAGAGAGGAAAGTGAAGAGAGAAGTACGGAAAGAGATGAGGACGGAGAAGGAGGGGATGCGGAGAAAGGGGAAAAGGAAGGAAGGAGATGAGGAGAAAGGGAAAATGAAAGGGAGAAAGAGAAAGGGGAGGAAAAGGAAAGAGGAAGAGTAAAGAGGAGAAGAGAAAGGGACGAAAATGAAGGGGAGAGGAAAAGGAAGGAGAAAGAGAAAGGGGAGGAAATGGAATGAAGGGGGAGGAAGAGGAAAAAAAAGGAAGGAAGGGAAAGGATGAGGAGAAAGAGGGAAAGAGGGAAGGAGGAGAAGAGGAAGGGAGGGAGAAAAGGAAGAGAGGAAGGAGAAAAGAGGGGAAAAGGGGAGAAAAAGGAAGGAAGGGGAGAGAGAGGGAGACTAAAACTATGACTGACGCAGGA
>NW_024753338.1:47500-117500 GCF_018991925.1 Homarus americanus
GACAAACGGGGAAAAAGAGAAATGAAAACTTTATACACGTGTGGGTGGGAGATATGATGGTGGTGGGGGTAAAGGAGAAAGGGTGGGTGTGTGTGAGTGGTGGGCGGTAAATGTGGGCGTGAAGGGGAAGGGTTGATGACTAAGTGAGTGTTTGTGTGAAGGGTGTGTGTAGGTGGGTGTGTGTGGGGGGAGAGATGGGTGGTGTGTGTGTGTGTGTGTGTGTGTGTGTGTATAGGGGTAAGGGTTTGATAAGTATGTGTGTGTATGATGTATGGTTGTCTGGCGGTGTATATGTGGGTGGGAAAGGTTATATGTGGGTGTAAGTGTTGGCTTGACTCTGTATACTTATTTATGTATATAAGAATAGAATGTCTGTATAAACCCAAAACATTCGTCACATTCACTCACTCACCGGCAGTATCCCTCATTCACAACACAACACAACACAGCGCAACGCAACACAACACAACGCAACACAACGCAACCTAACACAACGCAACACAACACAACAACACAACACAACACAACGCAACACAACACAACGCAACACAACGCAACGCAACACAACACAACACAACACAACACATCAACATAACGCAACACAACGCAACACAACGCAACGCAACACAACACAACGCAACACAACAGAGCGCAACACAACACAACACAACACAACACAACACATCAACATAACGCAACACAACGCAACACAACGCAACGCAACACAACACAACACCAACACAACACAACGCAACACACACAACACAACACACACAACGCAACACAACACACCACAACGCAACACAACACAACACAACACAACACAACGACTAATTCCTACCAGCTGTGTGAGGGAGGCGAGACACAACTCCTGACACCATTAACTAGCAACACTTGTTTCCTAACCTAACCTAACCTAACCTAACCTAACCTAACCTAATCTAACCTAACCAAAATGAGACAAAAATAAAATAGTCATAGGATTATATTAATGTTTTTATTTAGATTATATTAAATAACAAAAGAGATTTATAAATAACAGGGTAATTAATTAAGCTTACTAGTATTAACGCTTATCTAATCAATCTTAAACTACCCACTGAAGCTTATATCTACAAGGTGTTAAAGACGAATAACTAACTACTCTACTAACAACAGACTGGAATCATTTGACCTTCATATTACCCAACGATGCCATTAGCTACGACACACACACACACACACTAAGCACTGAGGACTGGTGGATCGTTATGGTGGTGGCACTGTATTTGGCACCACTGGCACCTGGACCGGAAGTGGGCGTGACATTGATTTATATTTTATGTTTATCTTATTTATTGATTGATTTATTTATTTATTTATTTATTTATTTATTTACTTATTATTGGTCATACAGAAAGAACCAACAATTTTGAATTTCTACAGAGTGATTAAAAAAAAAAAGTCTAGATTTCAAGACACTGAAACTTCCATTTGACGAACTATATAGAGATGAAAGTCCGTTATATCGAGGGTCTATTAAACGTGAAACCTCCATTTAACGGATAATATATTGAGAGAAGTCCGTTATATCAAGATTTTAATACATAATCATTTTTTTGGGGTCACCCTGTATTCCTCTGACTGGTATGTGGCTTACGTTCTCCTTACTACGTCTGTCTGTATGAGTGTCGAGTCCTTTGTGTGAGTGCCGAGTCCTTTGTGTGAGTGCCGAGTCCTTTGTGTGAGTGCCGAGTCCTTTGTATGAGTGTCGAGTCCTTTGTGTGAGTGCCGAGTCCTTTGTATGAGTGTCGAGTCCTTTGTGTGAGTGCCGAGTCCTTTGTGTGAGTGTCGAGTCCATTGTATAAGTGTCGAGTCCTTTGTATGAGTGTCGAGTCCTTTGTGTGAGTGTCGAGTCCTCTGTATAAGTGTAAGTCCTTCACCCCGACAACAGTAATGACGTCTCGTGGTCTGCTGTTAAGATGCTTTTTTATCTCCCCGTGTGTCTACGAGAGAGAGAAACACGGGTAGAAAAAGAAACACTTCTCTCTACCTAACACACTCCAATCTGCACTTCACCCAACAACATACTTTTGCTTACTCACTATACACCTACAACGCTCTCTACACTTCAACCTACACTCCCAACAACGCACTCCACCCTACGCACTCTACCCTACAACGCACTTCAACATACGCACTATACACCCTGCGCACCTACACTTCAACCTACACTATACACCCTATAACTCACCTCAACCCAACAACGCACTTCAATCTTCGCATTCTACCCTACAACGCACTTCAACCTACGCACTCTACCCTACAGCACCTTCAACATACTTCAACATACGCACTATACACCCTACAACGCACTCCACCCTACGTACACACCTCTCACATGCTCTACTACCACCGTTTATATATAGTTCTTAATCAAATCATCCTACGGTTGTATCAGTCCTTCACCCCTTTACAAAGGACCTTGGCGCGCCCTCTGACCACACACTCTGTACTCATGTTGCGTATGTGTGTGTGTATGTGCAGGGTGTGTGTGTGTGTGTGTGTGTGTGTGTGTGTGTACAAGATTCATGTGCGTATTCTAGGTTAATGTGTGTATGTGCGAGATTCATGTGCGTATTCTAGGTTAATGGGTATGTGTGTGTATGTACCAGATTAATGTGCGTATTCTAGGTAGAGTCCGTGTGTGTGCGTGTGTGTGTGTGTGTACCAGATTCATGTGCATATTCTAGGTTAATGTTATATGTGTATGTGTGTGTGTGTGTGTGCGTGTGTGTGTGTGTGTGTGTACTGTATGTACCAGTTTCATGTGCATATTCTAGGTTAATGTGTATGCGTGTGCGTGCGTGTGTGTGTGTGTGTGTGTGTGTGTGTGTGTTCCAAATTTATGTGCGTACAACAGTTTACAGCGTATGTGAACGGGGACTAATTATAATGTTATCAGTTATCCAGTTTGTGTGCGTCTGATTCATGTGTGTGTGTGTGTGTATAGAAGCTGTGTGCGTATGAAAAGAAACTATCATTGTCTGTCTATATGTAAACGTCTACCATGTGTACCGTGTGTCACGTGTCCAGAGATAGTCCATAAGGGCAGTAAGTCACATATTAGGGCCACATATGTAACCAGACAGACACATATACTGTATTCATCTATGTAATTAGAATGGCACGTGTAGGTCATGTGTGTGTGTTGAGTGTGACACGTGTAGGTCATGTGTGTGTGTGTTGAGTGTGACACGTGTAGGTCATGTGTGTGTGTGTTGAGTGTGACACGTGGGTCATGTGTGTGTTGGAGTGGCACACGTGAGGTCATGTGTGTGTGTTGAGTGTGACACGTGTAGGTCATGTGTGTGTGTTGAGTGTGACACGTGTAGGTCATGTGTGTGTGTTGAGTGTGACACGTGCAGTTTGTGTGTTGAGTGTGACGTGTAGGTCATGTGTGTGTGTTGAGTGTGACGTGTAGGTCATGTGTGTTGAGTGTGACACGTGTAGGTCATGTGTGTGTTGAGTGTGACACGTGTGGGTCATGTGTGTGTTGAGTGTGACACGTGTAGGTCATGTGTGTGTTGGTGTGACACGTGTAGGTCATGTGTGTGTGTTGAGTGTGACACGTGTAGGTCATGTGTGTTGAGTGTGACACGTGTAGGTCATGTGTGTGTGTTGAGTGTGACACGTGTGAGTGTATGTGTGTGTTGAGTGTGACGTGTAGGTCATGTGTGTGTTGGAGTGGACACGTGTAGGTCATGTGTGTTGAGTGTGACACGTGTAGGTCATGTGTGTGTGTTGAGTGTGACACGTGTAGGTCATGTGTGTGTGTGTTGAGTGTGACACGTGTAGGTCATGTGTGTGTTGAGTGTGACACGTGTAGTGTGTGTTGTTGAGTGTGACACGTGTAGGTCATGTGTGTGTTGAGTGTGACACAGTGTAGGTCATGTGTGTGTTGAGTGTGACACGTGTAGGTCATGTGTGTGTTGAGTGTGACACTGTAGGTCATGTGTGTGTTGAAGTGTGACACGTGTACATTACTTAATCCCTTAGTACTATGTCTTAACCTTTGAGTACTAAGACTTAACCCTGAGTACGATGACTTCCTTTAGCATGATGACAACCCCTTCAGTAAGACGACTTAACCCCTTGAGTACTATGTACTTGTAATTATACGACGACTTAACCCCTTGAGTACGATGACTTAACCCCTTTAGCATGATGACAACCCCTTCAGTAAGACGACTTAACCCCTTGAGTACGACGACTTAATCCCTTGACTATACAATAAGTTAACCCATAGAGTACAACAACTTAACCCCTTGAGTACGATGACTTAATCCACGAGTACAATGACTTAACCCCTTGAGTACGATAACACAACTCAATAATTAAAGTCAACGTACTCAAACGATTAAGTTACTCTAATCAAAAGACTAAGTCATTGTACTCACAGGCGTTTTGGCTTCGTACTCGAGGGTTTGGGGGGGGAGAAGAGAGGGGGGAGAGGAGAAGTAAGAGGGTAGAGAGAGAGGGGAGGAGGAGAATTACTTTCGACTTTCCGGAACTAAATTTCGGTAATCAGTATTATTTTCCATTTATAAACATTACGACTAACATCAAAATTCTCAAAGGATCGTAAATTATTTTTATTTTTTACCCATAACGAGACGTAGAAAATCGTATCATCCTCATCTACGAGTATACCTGTGTGTGTATCTGTACTACCTTAAGTGTATCATTAACCTCTAGAATGATATTTTATGATCAAAGGGACAGAAGGAATTAACAATAGCACACCTTAGGATGATATAATTACAATTTAATATATCCAAATATAGCTTTACCTCTCCTGACACCTGTATATAATTAACTAATTAGATATCTTAATCACTACCAGGTAGATAAAAAGGTAATTCCATAATTCTAGTTGATAACAAAGCAATAAACTTCCATACACGTAATATAATTCTTCTACTAGTTAACATCTCAATACACACCTGTAAACACACCTGTAAAACACGCCTATAATACACCTGTAAAACACACCAGTAAAACACACCTGTAAAACACACCTGTACATTATCTGACATCTACGGTGTGATGCTTAATACACAGACAAGCATACGAGACAAAATGCCACTCCCTTCCATGTTCTGTTAATTACTTTTTCTTGAGAGAGAGCATCTAGTGATTCTCAGACGCTCTTAAGTGAGAATGAGTAAAGGAAGAGGAAGAGGGAGGAGTAAGGAAGAGGGAGAAGAGACATAAGGAAGAGGAAGAGGGATAAGGAAGAGGAAGAACAGGCATGAGGAATAGGAGGAGGCATAAGGAGGAGGAAGAAGAGGAGAGATAAGGCAAAGGAAGAGGCATAGTATAGCAGGAGGGAGGAGGCATATGGAGGAGGAAGAGGAGGAAGAATAAGGAGGAGGGAAGAGAAGGAGGCATAAGGAAGAGGAAGAGGAAGAGGGTATAAGGCTTATTAGCTCAACATACTCAATATGTCTTTCAATGGCTTCTCCTGCCAATTCCCGTGAGGCTTCTGTCTGTCTGTCTGCCTGTCTGGTTACCCGTCCATAACTCTTGTCCTGTCCTAATCTGTCTATTTCACAACCCAGCTTTTGTCCTCCCCTACACTATCTCGTTATACAACTCAACTTCTGTCTGTCTGTCTGTCTGTCTGTCTGTCTGTCTGTCCGTCTATCTGTCTGTCTGTCTGTCTGTCTGTCTGTCTGTCTGTCCGTCTATCTGTCTGTCTGTCTGTCTGTCTGTCCAAAACCCTTGTCTTAAACTGTCCCTCACGCTATACAAACCAACTTCTACCTGTCTGTTTCTCTGTCTACCCGTCCATTACTCCGTTTCTAAACTGTCTCTTTCACCATAGACACGTAATCTTCTTTTTCTTATTCCTGTCTGTCTGGTTTTTTTGTTCACCTTTAGTCTGTCACATGAGCCGCTCTTCCTCCCCCAGGAAACCCGACGGAGGCACGGACGAAGGCTTAAGCTGACGTAGGGATGATGTATGAGGAAGGGGAGGGAGGGGTTGACTCATTGTGGTAGTGTTGTGGTAGATAGAGGGGGGGGTGGTGGTGGTGGTGGTGGTGGTGGTGGTGGTTGGTGGTGGTGGGGATGGATAGATGGTGGTGGTTGTGTGGTGGTGGGGATGGGTGGCTAGTTAGGTTAGGAGAGTTAAATGGTAGGTAAGACCACTACTACTACTACTACTACTACTACCACTACTATCACCACCACTACCACTACCACCACCATCACTCAGGAAACTCCTCGTCACTTGGCACAGCAGCAGTCTAGCCACCTCAGCAGGACACCATTGTTGCCAGGAGGAAGACCAACAGTTGCCAACCTAGTGTATCCTACCCTCCCCAACCTCTCCCCGTCCTTTCCTCCTCTCCCTCGTCCTTCCCTTCCTTCTCCCTCCCCTTCCTTCTCCCTATCCCCCTTCCTTCTCTCCCATTCCCCTCCTCCCCCTACCCGAAATGATACCCCCAGTGTCAACCAAAAGGGGTGGGGGTGGGAGCACCTCACACTCGGCGCCAGGACAGGTCACGGCGCCATGGGAAGGGTCAAAGGTCAAGTTTCCGGCGGTGACCTCCTGCTGGCTGTGGCCCTTTGAGGTGTCAACACCTTCAGGAGTTGTGACCCGTGAAGGTGTTGGGTAACTACTGGGCGATAACAACTTATATATATCTTATTGTTTCAGAGACAACGATGCCGGTACAGGTGAGGTACAGGTTACAGTTGTAGGTACAGGTACAGGTGTGGGTACAGGTTACAGGTGTAGGTACAGGTTACAGGTGTAGGTACAGGTTACAGGTGTAGGTGCAGGTGCAGGTGTGGGTGCAGGTACAGGTACAGGTGTACAGATTACAGGTGTAGGTACAGGTGCAGGTAGGTACAGGTACAGGTGTAGGTATAGGTACAGGTACAGGCGTAGGTACAGGTTACAGGTGTAGGTACAGGTACAGGTGTGGGTACAGGCAGGTGTGGGTACAGGTACAGGTGTAGGTACAGGCAGGCGTGGGTACAGGTTACAGGGGTGTGGGTACAGGTGTGGGTACAGGTACAGGTGTAGGTACAGGTACAGGTGTAGGTACAGGTACAGGTGTGAGTACAGGTACAAAAGTAGGTACAGGTACAGATGTGGGCACAGGTACAGGTGTGGGTACAGGTACAGGTGTGGTACAGGTACAGGTGTAGGTAGGTACAGGTGTGGTGCAGGTGCAGGTGTGGGTGCAGGTGCAGAGTAGGTACAGGTACAGATGTAGGCACAGGTACAGGTGTGGGTACAGGTGCAGGTGTGGGTGCAGGTACAGGTGGGTACAGGTGCAGGTGTGGGTACAGGTGCAGGTGCAGGTGTGGTACAGGTACAGGTGTGGGTGCAGGTGCAGGTACAGGTGTGGGTACAGGTACAAGTGCAGGTGTGGGAGGTGTGGGTACAGGTACAGTGTGGGTGGTACAGAAGGTGGGCTGGGTGTAGGACGGGTACAGGTACAGGTGTGGGTACAGGTACAGGTGTGAGTACAGGTACAGGTGTGGGTGCAGGTACAGGTGTGGGTGCAGGTGCAGGTGTGGGTGCAGGTACAGGTGTGGGTACAGGTGTAGGTGCAGGTACAGGTGTAGGTACAGGTACAGGTGTAGGTACAGGTACAGGTGTGGGTACAGGTACAGGTGGGTACAGTGCAGGTGTGGTTGTGAGTACAGGTGTGTGTGTACAGGCCTGTAGTGTGGGTACAGGTACAGGTGTGGTGCAGGGTACAGGTGTGGGTACAGGTGCAGGTGCAGGTTACAGGTGTGGGTACAGGTAAAGGTACAGGTGTAGGTGCAGGCACAGGTGTAGGTACAGGTACAGGTGTAGGTACAGGTACAGGTGTAGGTGTAGGTACAGGTACAGGTGTAGGTACAGGCACAGGTGTAGGTACAGGTACAGGTGCAGGTGTGGGTACAGGTGCAGGCACAGGTACAGGTATAGGTGCAGGTGCAGGTACAGGTGTGGGTGGGTGTAGGTGCAGGCTATGGGTGTAGGTACAGGTACAGGTGTGGGTACAGGTGCAGGTACAGGTACAGGTGTGGGTACAGGTACAGGTGTGGGTAGGTACAGGTACAGGTGTGGGTACAGGTACATGTGTGGGTGGTCCAGGTACAGGTGTGGGTACAGGTGCAGGTGTGGGTACAGGTGCAGGTGCAGGTGCAGGTATGGGTACAGGTGTGGGTGCAGGTACAGGGTTGGCCAGGTACAGGTGCAGGTGCAGGTGTGCAGGTACAGATGGGTGCAGGTCAGGTACAGGTGCAGGTGTAGGTACAGGTACAGACAGGTGCAGGGTACAGGTGGGTGTAGGTACAGGTACAGGTGTGGGTACAGGTACAGGTGTGGGTACAGGTACAGGTGCAGGTGTGGGTTGTACAGGTACAGGTGTAGGTAGGTACAGGTACAGGGTGTGGGTACAGGTACGGGTACAGGTGTGGGTACAGGTACAGGTGTAGGTACAGGTACAGGTGCAGGATGTGGGGTGCAGGTACAGGTACAGGTACAGTGTGGTGCAGGCACAGGTGCAGGTACAGGTACAGGTGTGGGCAGGTACAGGTGTAGGTACAGGTACAGGTGTGCAGGTGTGGGTACAGGTGTGGGTACAGGTACAGGTGTGGGGTACAGGTACAGGTGTGGGTACAGGTACAGGTGTAGGTACAGGTACAGGTGTAGGTACAGGTACAGGTGTGGGTGGGCACAGGTGTGGGTACAGGTACAGGTGTGGTATATGGAGTACAGGTGTAGGTACAGGTACAGGTGTGGGTACAGGTGCAGGTGTGGGTACAGGCAGGTGTGGGTACAGGTACAGGTGTGGGTGCTGGATGCAGGTACAGGTGTGGTACAGGTGTGGGTACAGGTGGGTAAGGTGTAGGTACAGGTACAGGTGTAGGTGTGGGTATAGGTACAGGTGTAGGTACAGGTACAGGTGTAAGTACAGGTACAGTTGTAGGTACAGGTATAGGTACAGGTGTAGGTACAGGTACAGGTGTAGGTGTAGGTACAAGGTGTAGGTGTGGAGTGCAGGTACAGGTGTGGTACAGGTACAGGTGTGGGTACAGGGTACAGGTTGGGTATAGGTACAGGTACAGGTGGGTTGGTGTGGGTGCAGGTACAGGTGTGGGTACAGGTACAGGTGTAGGTGCAGGTACAGGTGTGGGTGTGTAGGTACAGGTGTGGGTACAGGTCACAGGTGTAGGTACAGGTGTAGGTGTAGGTACAGGTACAGGTATGGGTTACAGGTGTGGGGTACAGGTACAGGTGTAGGTGTAGGTACAGGTACAGAATAGGTGGTAGGTGTAGGTACAGGTCAGGTGTAGGTAATGGGTACAGACAGGTACAGGTGTAGGTACAGGTACAGGTGTAGGTACATGTACAAGTGTAGGTGTGGTACAAGTGCAGGTGCAGGTGTGGTACAGGTACAGGTGTGGGTACAGGTACAGGTACAGGTGTAGGTACAGGTTACAGGTGTAGGTACAGGTACAGTGTGGGTACAGGTACAGTACAGTGTGGGTACAGGTTACAGGTGTAGGTACAGGTACAGTTGCAGGTGTAGGTACAGGTGTAGTTGCAGGCAGGTGAAGTTGCAGGTACAGGTGTAGGTACAGGTGTAGGTACAGGTACAGGTGTAGGTGTAGGTACAGGTGTAGGTACAGGTACAGGTATACTTACAGTTACAGGTACAGGTAGAGATACAGGTACAAGTAGAGGCACAGGTACAGGTGTAGGTATAGGTACAGGTATACTTACAGTTACAGGTACAGGTAGAGATACAGGTACAAGTAGAGGCACAGGTACAGGTGTAGGTATAGGTACAGGTGTAGGTGTAGGTACAGGTGTAGGTACAGGTACAGGTGTAGGTACAGGTTACAGGTGTAGGTACAGATACAGGTGTAGGTACAGGTACAGGTACAAGTAGAGGTACAGGTATAGGTACAGGTACAGGTATACTTACAGTTACAGTTATAGGTACAGGTACAGGTAGAGGTATAGGTACAGGTGTAGGTACAGGTAGAGGTTACAGGTACAGGTGCAGGTATAGTTACAGGTACAGGTACAGGTACAGATATAGGTACAGGTACAGGTAGAGGTACAGGTACAGGTGCAGGTACAGGTATAGTTACAGGTACAGGTACAGATACAGGTACAGGTGTCGGTGCAGTTTTGACATTATTTGCTCATCAGGTGGCCAGATAAAGTCCCCCAGATGACAGCAAATGGCTAGGGCGTGTAAGACTGTGGCCATGGCCCTTATTTTTTTATAGAGAAATGAGGGTGAAAGAAGATTAGAGGCGGGGGAAGGAAGTTATAGTTAGGAAATTGAAGAAATTTAGGAGATAAGAGAGGGCGGGCTGACCACCTAGCAAAGCTAATGGTGTGTCAGGGTTGTCATGGGTTAGTTATTGTCTGTCGGTACAGGCACTAGGCCCTCTAGTGCTACCTGACACCTGGGAGGGAGGGAGAGGGGGGAATGAGAGGGCACCAGGGAGGGAGGGAGAGGGGGGAATGAGAGGGCACCAGGGAGGGAGGGTAGAAGAAGAGGAATGTAGAATGAGAGGAAGGGGAGGGTAGAAAGTGGAAGGGGAAGGAAGGTGAAAGAAGAATAAAAGAAAGGGAGAAGAAGGATGTGAAAGAGAAAGGAATGAAACGAAAGAGAGAAAAGGAAATAAGAATTTGCGAAAGGTGAATAGGAAAAGACAAAGACTAAGGAAAACGAAAGAAAATAAAGACATAGAAGGGAGGAGACATAAGAAGGAAGGAAGGAAGGGTATATACTGAACACTTGAATGAGTAAAACTAGACAAGGGTGAGGCTGACCTCCTCCCCTGGGGTCTAAGTCTCCAGTGTCGTGCGAGGTCAAGCCCTGTGAGGTAGAGGTCATGTGAGGTTAATTATTGACTTAAATACTATGAGGTCAAAGATGGTCTATTGACGTTAGGATAATAATGACAAAAACATCAACAACAACAGTAAATACTATTACTACTACTACTACTAATGATGATAATAATAATAATAATAATAATGAGAGTGAAAGAAACATACAGCTAAATGGAGAGAGAGAGAGAGAGAGAGAGAGAGAGAGAGAGAGAGAGAGAGAGAGAGAGAGAGAGAGAGAGAGAGAGAGAGAGAGAGAGAGAGAGAGAGAGCGATACTCATAACAGCTGACAGGAAGACAACAATAACATCAACAAGCACTGCCTTCTTTAACCTCTCTCTCACACACACACACACACACACACACACACACACACCGTACATGAAGACCTACACACCTGAAAGAGATATACACCTGAGCTCACCTGTTATAGAGACCGGCTCCTGGGGTATCAGGTATCAGGTATCAGGAGAAGGTGACTGTATACTTATATGCCAAGGTCGCTACCACAAGCCTTCACATCACTGACCCCCAAGTCTTAGAGGGTCTTAAGGTAAGTCTTTTATCCCCCTTTAACTACAGAGGTGGAAACGTAGCTAACTGTCTTACTTAGTTACGAGCGAAAAAAAAAATGTATTCTCAAAAGTTCCAAGACGTGTTTGTATGATTCACTTAATATACGACACAAAGATTCTCAAAAAATATTCTACGATAATTATTTTTTTTATCTTGAAGTGGACATGTGAATACGTACTTTATGAAGCTCACTTAAATTACGACAAAAAATATAATAAGATTTCCCTCTAATTGAAAACATGAGGACGGATCTAACTAGCTTACTCAAATTACGGTTTAAAAAATGGGTTCTTAAAGGAAATGTCATCTTTTTTTCCTCCTTAATGTACGATGCTTGGAGAGGTATTACAGGACCATCACGACACTGTTACTGCATCAACCTGTTACAAATGGTGTGTTTTTACCTCCCCAAATCTATCATGATATCACCACCTGTTAATCACTCCCACTACACCTGTACCTGTAACTTCTTATTTAAATCTGTGTTAATAATGACAAATCTGTAGAGAGAGAGAATTGAAGTAAAAAAAATCCTCTTCTGATCTCGATTTCTTCAGCTCGTGAGGATAATAATGGATTTTCCTAGGACAAGGCGCTCCTATCCTTTACGACGCAACACTGGATAGGCAAGTGGATCACCTTACTCGAGTGTTTGAATCCTAGGCGGGTCGTCCTATCCTTCAGCTGGTGAGCCCGGGGCCTTTAGTCCGGCTCGGCTGGTTTGGGTTGAGCAAGAAGATCGGATATCCTATCGGGCGGGTACTGCGGAGTGGTAGTGGTAATCCTACAGCGTACCCGAGAGTCCTGTCGGTGTGTGTGTGTGTGTGTAGTCTTGTATCGTCCATTAATTATCTAAATATATAAAATTTAAAAGAAGTGTTAGTGTGAAAAAAGTCTCTCTCTCTCTCTCTCTCTCTCTCTCTCTCTCTCATCATCAACACAGTAAAAAAAAAAACAATTAAGTGAAACAACAGCATTAAGTGGCAGATGAGAGAGCCACTTAACACCTCCTCGCTGCTGACCACAACTTCCCCCCTAACACCCTGGGACGGTCACCAGCTCACCACACTGCCACAGGACGGTCACCAGCTCACCACACTGCCACAGGACGGTCACCAAAAGTTCTCCAGGATCATAACCGCACTATCTGAAGGTCGTTACTATCCTACGGGTCATCAGAGTGCCAAGAGGAATCATGTGGGGTTAGTACAGTGCCAATGGAGGGATATCAGAGTGCCAGTACAAGGTCTCTATGTTCTCCATGGTACACTAAGTCACCAAAACCCCGCCCCACCTCGCCCCGACCCGCCCCGCCCCGCCCCAATATCAACAGAAAGACAACACTATCTCTCTCTCTCCTTCACACCTCCTCTAGGACCTCGTAAGACACTTTAAGGACCCCCCCATCACCCCCCTTAACCCCCTCTCTCTCTTACTTACCACTGCCCCTCCTCCTCACCACCTCCTAACTCACACTCAACGAGCCTTACTGACATCCTAGTAACACTCCAGTGACTCTCTCGCTCCTTTGCTAACATCCCGGTCCTGTTGGCGTCTTTCATCTATCCGAAGCCGAACCCGAACCCGAACACGAATCCTTCCTTCCCTCTAGTTTCAGTTGGTCACTCTGGTAACTTCCTCTTTCTTATTTTTAATTGGTAATTTAAGGTTAATTTTAGCCTAAAATAAATGCATTCTTTGGCCCGCTACATAAGAACATAAGAACATAATAAAGTGGGATACTGCAGGAGGCCGACTGGCCCATACAGGGCAGATCCCTTTCACACCCATCCCAGCACTTCCATGTGCCTATCCAACTTCGTCTTGAAGCCCTAGCGTCCCCGATCCTACTATAGCACTCTGTAGCCTATTCCACATATCCACAACTCTATTACCAAACCAGTGCTTGCCTATATCCTTTCTGAATCGGAATTTATCTAATTTAAAGCCATTTGTTCTAGTTATTTCGTTATTACTGAGCTTCAGAACATCTTCCATTTTACCCTTGTTAATCCCACTTACCCACTTGTACACCTCTATCATATCTCCCCTAACTCTACGCCTCTCTAATGAATGTTGCATTTGTGTTGTTGTTGTATCCTGTTGTATGGTGTTACTGTATTTTGTTGTATTCCTCACGTCATCTGTTGTTTACTGCTGTGAGATTAAAGCACATGAGTGGTGTCTCGTGACCGGCCTTAGTAACGCAATGTCACTTTTGGTACACCCCTGGCACCCCACCCCCATCCTGGCATCCTCACCCCTCCTGGCACCTTCACCCCCATCCTGGCACCCCACCCCCATGCTGGCACCCACACCCTCATCCCGGCACCCCCACCCCGATCCTGGCACCCTCACCCTCCTGGCACCCCACCCTTCCTCCTGGCACCCCACCTTCCTCCTGGCACCCCCACCATTGCACCCCTTCCCTTCTGGCACCCCCCATCCTGGCACCCCCACCCCTCCTCCTGGCACCTCCTGGCACCCCATTCTCTTCCTGGCACCACCACCCCCCTCCCTCCCGGGTTACCAGAGTGCCACGTGACCTCCGCCGGAAGAAAGCCACTTGACCCCATCAGGCAGTGACAACGTGATGTAAACAGCTGTTATCCTCCCCTACCCTCATCCTGTAGTCCTATCTTGCCAACTTCACTTCCCTTTTTCTATTCCTCACATTGTATTTCTTTATGTATGAACCTCTGTCCTGCGTAGCGGAGACAAGTGATACCACCCTCAGTGTCAAGACCTGACTGAATTACTCAAAATAGGCAAACTGTACAACAAGCTTTGTCAATAAGTCTGTTAACTGATTAACTGAACATTGTTCCTATCCTTCCCACCCTATCCCTCACCCTATAACCCGGCCCTCTACTCCCCTACCCATCCCTTGGTCCTATCCTTCACCCTTATCCTTTTTTTTCTTTTTTTTTTGGTAGAGAAAGGAAGGGTGAAAGAAGTTAGAGGTGGGGGAAGTAAATTATAATTCGGAAATTGAAGAGCTAAGCTAATGGTGTGTTAGGGTTGTGTCATGGGTTAGTTAATGTCTGTCGGTACAGGCACTAGACAGGCTACCCTATCCCATACATGGGTGTTTTGAGGGCCTTATTTCATATTCCGCCGACCCTACTGGCGGATGCTGGTCTAGGGAGGTTGTCTATTGCCTGGCCGTGTAGATCGGGGGTGGTAATGGACCTTTTGAGATTTCGTAACTTTTTGGGAACCATGTATGGTTGTTGTCGTTATCTGGTGGGAGTCTTTAAAGGAGTTCTTGCTTTGATCGTTCTATCTTTTTTCAGATTCTGCTGGCCAGGGTGTGCAGCTGCTGGTTGATGGGTTTCATTCTCAGGTCTCTATGTATCTCGGCTGTGGTTCTAGTGAAGGGGTATCTTTCACCTGTGACGAATCTTAGGGCTTCATTTTGGACCACCTGTAATTTTAATATTTGAGTGGTACTCATAGTATGGAGAGGTACTGCTGGCGCGAATGGTAGACAATATAATCTAACTCTCCGGGATGTAGGAAAGGCATTTGACAAAGTCTGGCACGACGGTCTAAAATATAAGATCCTCCAACTCGGACTTCCAGCCAACATTGAAAAGCTGCTTTGCAACTTTCTTGACGGCAGAAATGCCAGACTGAGCGTAGGACAACACACAGGAGAGACCTTCCCACTCATGAGCGGGGTGCCTCAGGGGAGCGTCCTCTCCCCCACCCTATATGTTATCTACACAAGTGACACCCCGCCTCCCATTAAAATAGGTGACGAAGATATTATGTATGCAGATGACATCACTCAAATAACAACAAATCAAGGAAAATCGCGAGCGCTACAGGCCGAAAACACCAGGCGGGAATTAGAAAGGGTAAATAATTACGAAAAACAATGGAAAATCCAAACCAGTCTCCCGAAATTCACAGTGATACCCTTATGGAGAAGGAAAACCCATCCATTAGTAACCAATAATGCCCAGATAGAATACAAAAGCAGAGGCACCCTCCTGGGCCTACATATATCCACGACAGGTTACTCCCATCATGTCCACAGCAGGAAGGAAAAGGCAAGAAGAGAGCTGAGAAGACTGTACTGCCTTAACGCGCCTCCTGAGAAAATAAAACTCCGCCTGGTGACATCATTTATGACACCGATATTAACTCACCCTTGTCCTTCCCCTCCTCCCTCCCCTACCCTTTCACTCTTCACCCAGCAACACCGCCAACACCCTCCCTCCACTTGACACTTAGCGCATGTGCCACTTGTTCTTATTACTGTCATTCGTCACATTCCATCTTCTCCTCGGCGTAACACCTCCCTTTGGTCTTACACCCGTTCTTCTCAACCCCTCCCTTGGATTTACACTCTTATGTCTGGCTCCTCTTCCTCTTACCCTTTTCTCTTTTCTCCTCCTTCTCCCCGCCTCCTCCTCCTCCTCCTCTGTCTCTTCCTCCCCTCCTCTTCCTCTATTCTCCTTCCTCCTATTCCTTCCCCTCCTTTATCTCTTCTTCCTCCTCCTCCTCCTCCTCCTCATCCCGTAGGCTGGCCAGGAGGAAGAGGCGCCACTTAACTCATTCACACCCTCGTCACCACCAACCCATCCACTCACCCACCCGGTCACCCACGCTCTATGTCTAAAGTTGCATGTGATATTAAAAGGAATGTGATAACTGCCAATGAGAACAACTTTCGTATCGAATTTGTGTGGATTCCGTCCCATGTTGGAATCAGGTATCATGACCGTGCTGATAGACTGGCCAATGAGGCATGTAAGAAAGAAAATGTTGACCGCGACCTTGGTCTGTCCAATGCCGTAATTAAAAACATACAAGTCAGAATCATGAACTCTGATCTAGAAGAAGTGAGAAATGCAGAGACACCTGACAGTTGTAGCATTAGTAAATATGACAAATGTTGTAACAAGAGGTACCGGTATGGCCAGCATAAGGACAGAACCAGACAATGTGATGTAGTCGTGGCCAGAATTAGGCTAGGATACAGACACATCTGGCAAGTTAGTAACGCTGTACCCATACCGGAACACTCAGCATGTAAACTTTGTGATAAACCTTTAAAGCATACACTTGAACACTATATTATTGAATGTGACACTGTCAAAGACTTCAGGCCACCTGACTTACTGTATCTTGAACTATGTAATTACTTCATTGAATCAGGTGTGCTTGAGGACATTCTTGCTGTTTATCCCAAATTTGCTAGCCCACACTGATTACTAATTGAAGACTAATCAGTGATTAGTCTTCAATTAGAATATGACTCCAATGTATGTGATCCACTGACCTATATATGCTGCTGGTGAATGTGATGTATTTCCTTCTTTGTGTACGAACCTCTGTCCTGCGTGGCAGTGAACAGTGGCATTACCCACATGAATCTGACCTGTATATAGTGTCAATGAATATGATGCATTCTTTGTGTACGAACCTCTGTCCTGTATGGCAGTGAAAAGTGACATTACCCACATGAATCTGACCGACGTATATGTATGTATGTGTGCGTGTGTGCATGTATATGTACGTGTACATGTATATGTGTATGTATATACGTATATGTATGTATATGTGTGTGTGTGTGTGTTTACATATATGTATATGTACTGTCAATGAATATGATGCAACTCTTTGTGTACGAACCTCTGTCCTGCATGGCAGTGAACAGTGACATTATCCATATGAATCTGACCTCTATACATTTATAGTTGTTAATGAATATGATGTATTTCTTTGTGTGTGAACCTCTGTCCTGCGTGGCAGTGAGAAGTGATACCACCCTCAGTGTCAAGACCTGACTGAATTACTCGGAATAGGCAAACTGTACTACAAGCTCTGCCAATAAATTTGTTAAACTAAAACTCACCCACCCGGCCGGACGCCCTTCTATTCTACTCCTAGTTATCTACACGACTCCCGCCCGTACCCACACAAAACTCCATATTTACTACTCCCGCTTATCCATCACACACACACACACACACACACACACACACACACACACACACACACACTACGCCCACACACCCAGCACGTCTAATTAGCAGCTACACCCACATACCAGCCACGCCTACACACCCACAACCCCAAAGCCAACGCCATGAGTTATATTACATCACAGTTTGTCGGCTGTAAGCAAGTATTTAGCCAATCTTCTTCATTCTTCATCTTTTCTTCTTATTTTTTATCTTTTTTTCTTCTTACTTCTTTATCTTTCTTCTGGAACACTGGATTAGAACATGTATTACTTTATAGATCAGGACCAGTTAATTAGCCCTTAACAGTCATTAGTTAAATGTACATAAAAGGTATTTATAAGTGACACCAGCATCCCTAACACTGACTACTTTTGAGGGACAGTGACACTTATAAACTGCACTGGCATCATATACATTAGCACCTGAAAGGACTCAGTACAATAATACAGAGACTACTGCGCCGACAACAGGCTCCTTTTTTAAAACAACCTAATGAATGCTAACTGGGATCTTGTCTATGCCTCCGACAACCCTAACGTGAACAGCTGCAACTTCTCTTACATCTTCAATGCTTGCTTTGATAAATGCTTCCCGCTCAAGACTAAGTCAGTGAAAACTGTATCCATTTTCGAACCCTATATCACAAGCGAAATTAAGATAATGATAAAAGAAAAACATAAAGTCCAAAGGAAATTTGCAAAAAGACCCATAACTTTCGGTGATGCTTAACGAAGTATCAAAAATAGAGTAACTCAAACAATTAGAAATGCCAGACGTAACTATTATACAAATAAGCTCCAGTCAGCATCAGGCGACGGTAAGAAAACAGTAAGTAATGTCATAAATTCTATTCAGAACAAGAACACTCAGCCTTCGGCCCCCCACTCAGCGTTTATGACAAATGATTCGGTTGTAACGGAACCCTCCCTCATTGCCAACCACTTCAATGAATATTTTATTAATGTTGACAAAAATCTTGCAGAGAGCATCCCAGATTACCATGAGGAGTTTAGAGCCTACCTGCAAAACAGACAGCAAATTGAGCTGTTCGTATCCCCTGTCACAGCAGATGAATTACTGGTCATCATAAAAATGTCCAAAGATGCAGCAGCAGGCGAAGACAATATACCAATGAGCGTAATTAATAAAGTGGCCCACTTATTACTACCTGTTCTCCTCCACATTTGTAACCCCTCCTTCACTAGTGGTGTCTTTCCTCATAAACTGAAAATTGCTAAAGTTCACCCTGCATATAAAAAATTCTGGGGACAAAGGTCTCTTCAAGAATTACCGCCCCATATCAGTCCTCCCAGCCTTCAGTAAGATACTGGAGAAGCTAGCATGTAGTAGACTAAATTCCTTCTGGTATGCCAATAACATCTTTACAGACTCCCAGTTTGGATTTAGAGCTAGAATGTCGAGTGAGAGTGCTCGGTTATCCTTTACTAATGACATCCTAAACTCCTTTGATAACAGTCAGTTCACAGTCGGTATATTGTTGGACCTCTCTAAAGCCTTCGATACTGTCGACCATACCATTCGAAGATATTAACACCTACTGCTGTGCCCTCTTTGTTTACAAATCTTTCAATCACCTGCTTGACAATAATTATTTCCAGTTCCGAAATAATCAGAGATACAACTTAAGGCACCCAGAGCTACTAAGACCACCCCCCATGCGCTCCTCTCAGTCCCAAACCATCATAAAATATCACGGTGTGAAGGTGTGGAACAACTTACCCCCACCCATCCGAGCAAAGACTACGCTCCCTTCCTTTAAATCATCTCTTAAAAATATCTAATGTCTAAGTATTAATATTTCTTGTAATACCTACTTTATATACCTGCTTTTATTGTACCATCAAAACCGTCTTATCGGAAATCATCATGTAAATGGATAAAAAATTACCAGTGCAATAAATATAATTACCAACTAGACATAATCCTGATAGCTCTGTCCTCTTGTTCCACCTTAATACAACCCGTGTTGTGCTGCTTCCCTCCCTTATCATATTTATGTATATCAACTCTACTGTAAAGTATGTATAAACTTATAATATAAATGTAAAATAAATAAAATAGATATATAACGAAGTGATAACCGTGGCAACATTATGAGATGTTCTTATTACCACCATGCTATTGTACTATTCCAGATGATACTAAATGTTACACAATACTTCCTTGAGATAAATGTATAGTATATATGAGGTGCCTCAAAGAGAGCTCAGGTCCTCAACTGGCTCAGCCAAGTTAATATTATCCACTCTGTATCTGTGATTTTAACGCTAAATAAACTGTTTCAATATTAATATCAATATGAGGAAGGAAGAGGGATGTGAAGGAGAGGTAAGTGGGGGACGAGGGAGGGGAGAAAGAGAGACAAGAGGGGAGATAAAGGAAGGGAGAAGAAAGTAGGAAGAGAGAAAAGAGAAGAAAACAGAATAAGCGAAAGAAAGAGAATAAAGAGAAGGAAGTAAGTTTAGGAGGGAGGAATGTCTTCAATTAACACTATTAACAACAACACAACCACATCCCTGTCCACCCCTCACCTCCCTCCTTTTCCCTCTACGCCCCCTCACCTCCCTTCCCTCTCCACTCCCTTTACCCCCACACCCCTCATCTCCCTCCCTTTCCCTCTACGCCCCCTCACCTCCCTTCCCTCTACACTCCCTTTACCACCCCTTATCTCCCTCCCTTTCCCTCTACGCCCCCTCACCTCCCTTTCCCTCTACTCTCCCTTGACCCCCACCCCTTCACCCCTCACCTCCTTCACCTCTCACCACCCTCACCTCCCTTTCCCTCTACTCTCCCTTGACCCCCACCCCCCTCACCCATCACCTCCTTCACCCCTCACCTCCCACACCTTCCCCTACCGCCCTTCCCTCTACCCAACCCCCCAGCATTAACCCCTCTGGCTTGCTAAAATCTCCAGTTTACAGTCGCGACAAACAGGTGTTCAAGGATATTCCATACAAACAATATACGCTGTTATTACCCTCCAGTCCACTCATGTATAAACACCCGCCCCCTATGTGAAGTGAATTGAATTGAAACAGTTTATTTAGCGTTAAAAACACAGATACAGAGTGGATAATAATAACAATATTAACATGGCTGAGCCAGTTGAGAACCTGAGCTCTCTTTGAGGCACCTGATATATACTATACATTTATCTCAAGGAAGTATTATGTAACATTTAGTATCATCTGGAATAGTACAATAGCATGGTGGTAATAAGAACATGTTACCTCGGTTATCACTTCAATATTTATTTATTTTATTTATTTATTTATTATTTATGTTGTTATTATTATCATTATATTTACATTTATATTAAGAGTATAATACATAAATTACAGTGAAATTGAAAAACATAAGTATAATGGGGGAGCAGTACAACATGGGTTGTACAGTAATAATTAAGGTTGAACAAGAGGACAGAGCTGTCAGGATTATGTCTAGTTAGCAATTATATTTATTGCACTGGTAATTTTTTATCCATTTACATGATGATTTCCGATAAAACGGTTTTGATGGTACAATAAAAGCAGGTATATAAAGTAGGTATTACAAGAAATATTAATACTTAGACATTAGATATTTTTAAGAGATGATTTAAAGGAAGGAAGCGTAGTCTTTGCTCGGATGGGTGGGGGTAAGTTGTTCCACACCTTCACACCGTGATATTTTATGATGGTTTGGGACTGAGAGGAGCGCATGGGGGTGGTCTTAGTAGCTCTGGGTGCTTTAAGTTGTATCTCTGATTATTCCGGAACTGGAAATAATTATTGTCAAGCAAGTGAGCAGTAGGTGTAAATATCTTCGAATTTTAGCATTTTCAATTTAGCAATTTTTTCGTTTGTGTGATCTGTTTTTTTTTTCAAGTAGGTCATTATCCGTACAACTCTCTTTTGTGCAGTAACCAGAGATTGTGTTTTTGAAGAGCCAGAGGCCCCCCATAGAGTGTGACAGTGTGTCAGGTGTTGGTAAACAAGATCATGATAGATTTCTTTCATTGCTGTGAGAGTGAGTGACTGTCGAGTGTGATACAAGATTCCTCACTGTTTATTGACTGTACTGTGAATGGCTTGTATGTGGTTTCTCCAGTTAAGTTTCTCATCACAATAACTCCGAGGAATTTAGTATTTTGCTCGTGTTTGAGGACTGTATTACCAAGGTACAGGGGGTCCAAGTCTGGGGGTAAGTTTTTCCTTCTGTGAAAGATCGTGTAGTGGGTTTTCTCAAGGCTTAAGGTCAGTTTATTACGTATTACCCAGGTCCTGACTTTAGTCAATTCAGTGTTCATAGTTCTCATCAAGGAATGGAGGTCTGAGTTGCTGACATAGAGATTACTATCGTCTGCAAATAAGTTGTATTTCATGAGTGTGCTGGCGTGGACTATGTCGTTTATGTACAACAAAAACAGTACTGGACCGGGAATGGAACCTTAGGGGATGCCATACAAGATTGGCGAGGAGTCAGATTGGTGATTATTATAGCAGACACACTGCATCCTGTTGGACAGATATGAGGTAAACCAAATGTGGGACAGGCCCCTAATGCCGTAATGTTCAAGTTTTGAAAGGAGGATGGTATGGTCGACAATGTCGAACGCTTTAGAGAGGTCTAAGAATATACCGACTGTGAACTGACTGTCATCAAAGGAATTTAAGATGTCATTAGTAAAGGATAGCATTGCTGAAGGAATTTAGTCTACTACATGCTAGCTTCTCCAGTATCTTACTGAAGGCTGGGAGAACTGATATGGGGCGGTAATTCTTGAAGAGACCTTTGTTCCCAGATTTTTTTTATATGCAGGGTGAACTTTAGCAATTTTCAGTTTATGAGGAAAGACACCACTAGTGAAGGAGGGGTTACAAATGTGGAGGAGAACAGGTAGTAATAAGTGGGCCACTTTATTAATGATGCTCATTGGTATATTGTCTTCGCCTGCTGCTGCATCTTTGGACATTTTTATGATGACCAGTAATTCATCTGCTGTGACAGGGGATAAGAACAGCTCAATTTGCTGTCTGTTTTGCAGGTAGGCTCTAAATTCCTCATGGTGATCTGGGAGGCTGTCTGCAAGATTTTTGCCAACATTAATAAAATATTCATTGAAGTAGTTGACAATGAGGGAGGGTTCCGTTACAACCGAATCATTTGTCATAAACGCTGAGTGGGGGGCCGAAGGCTGAGTGTTTCTGTTCTGAATAGAATTTATGACATTCCAGGTTATCTTACTGTCGCCTGATGCTGACTGGAGCTTATTTGTATAATAGTTACGTCTGGCATTGCTAATTGTTTGAGTTACTCTATTTCTGATACTTCGGTAAGCATCACCGAAAGTTATGGGTCTTTTTGCAAATTTCCTTTGGACTTTATGTTTTTCTTTTATCATTATCTTAATTTCGCTTGTGATATAGGGTTCGAAAATGGATACAGTTTTCACTGACTTAGTCTTGAGCGGGAAGCATTTATCAAAGCAAGCATTGAAGATGTAAGAGAAGTTGCAGCTGTTCCCGTTAGGGTTGTCGGAGGCATAGACAAGATCCCAGTTAGCATTCATTAGGTTGTTTTAAAAAAGGAGCCTGTTGTCGGCGCAGTAGTCTCTGTATTATTGTATTGAGACTCTACTAGACCTTTCACGTCTTGTGGCTGTTTTATACATGGCAAAAACTGGGAAGTGATCTGAGATATTGTTATAAATAATTCCACTTGGTAGGTTGTTAGGAGTGTTGTTAGTCCAGATATGATCTATCACAGTGGCAGAGGTGGCAGTTACTCTAGTGGGTTTGGTTATAGTGTTGAAGAAGCGTTTAGAATGACAGGTAGCAAGAAGGTCTAATACTGAGGTGTGGGTTTCTGATTTTAATAGATCAAGGTTGAAATCTCCTGTAATATAGCAAACTTTCCTCTCTGAACTTACGATAGAGATAAGTTCCAAAAGTTTATCAAGAAAATTTCTTACACTAGTGTGGGTCTTGTGTAGATCACTCCTGCTGGGACATTTCGCGTGTTAAGGGCATAACAAAAATCTTGCCATAACCAAATCTTATTTTGTGCCCCAGTTGACCCTACCACTAATCTGGGGTGAGGGAGGTGCGGAGGTGAAGGTGAGGGACGTGGGGTGAGGGAGGTGTGGGGTGAGGGGGGATGCGGATGATGGAGGTAGTAGGTAGTAGGCAGCTACCAAACAGGGAGGTCCTACCGCCTGGGAAGATATTGGAAGCATAATGTGTTGTCTAATGGTAGACCCTGTTGCCATATGTGACCAAGTCCCAGGTTGCTGATCTGACTTTCTGTCTCATTTACACACAATTGCAGGGTCTCAATTGTTTCTCATACTTTGACAACACAACAGACATAATGTATATAAATTCTCAGTCTTGATATATTTTTTCATTTTTGTATTTTTTATGGTTATTGTTTTCTTAGTTTTATTATTTTTTGTATTAATTTGCTATTAATTTTATTAATTGTTATAATAATAATAATGATAATAATATATATTATTATTATTATTATTATTATTATTATTATTATTATTATTATTATTATATTTTCGCTCAGGTCCTCTGATGTGGTCATCATTACCTGTGCCCGGTGACTAATGCCCGCAAAAAAAAAAAAGAAAAAAAGGAGGAGGTAGGGGTGAGGGGAGGCAGGGGTGAGGGGAGGTAGGGGTGAGGGAGGGGTGAGGGAGGTAGGGGTGAGGGGAGGTAGGGGTGAAGGAGGTGCGGGAGGTGAGGGTGGGGAGGGAGGTGGGGAGGGAGGGAGGTGCGGGAGGTGAGGAAGGGAGGAAGGTGTTGAGGTGAGGAGAGGGGTGGTGGGAGGGAGGGAAGTGGGTAGGGGGTGAGGGAAGTGGTGGATGAGGGAGATGTGGGGTGAGGGAGGATGGAAGGAGGATAGAGGAGGAGGAGGGAAGGATGGAGTGGGAAGAAGGAGGATGGAAGGAGGATAGAGTGAGGAGGAGGGGGAGGAGGAGGGAAGGATGGAAAGGGGAGAGCAGGATGAATGGAGAGGTGGAGTAGGATGAAGGGGAGGGGAAGGAGGAGGAGAGAAGGAGGACGGAAGGACGGAAGGGATAGATGGATGAATGGAGGGAGGGGGAAGATGGATAGATGGAGGGTGGGTGGAGGAGGAAGAGGAGGAGGATGAATGGCGAGATGGAGGAGCGTGAAGGGAAGGAGGCGTGAAGGATGGAAGGAGAGAAAGGAAGAGGGAAGGGTGGAAGGAGGGGAGGAGGATGGTGGGGAAGATGGCTGGAAGGGTAGGTGGGAAGACGAAGACGAAGACGAAGACGAAGACGAAGACAGAAGAAGAAGAAGAAGAAGAAGAAGAAGAAGAAGAAGAAGAAGAAGAAGAAGAAGAAGAAGAAGAAGAAGAAGAAGAAGAAGAAGAAGAAGAAGAAGAAGAAGAAGAAGAAGAAGAAGAAGAAGAAGAAGAAGAAGAAGAAGAAGAAGAAGAAGAAGAAGAAGAAGAAGAAGAAGAAGAAGAAGAAGAAGAAGAAGAAGAAGAAGAAGAAGAAGAAGAAGAAGATGAAGAAGAAGAAGAAGAAGAAGAAGAAGAAGAAGAAGAAGAAGAAGAAGAAGAAGAAGAAGAAGAAGAAGAAGAAGAAGAAGAAGAAGAAAGGCTGAAATAAATAAGGCTAGCTAGTTAATAAGAAGAAGAAGAAGAAGAAGAAGAAGAAGAAGAAGAAGAAGAAGAAGAAGAAGGAAGAAGAAGAAGAAGAAGAAGAAGAAGAAGAAGAAGAAGAAGAAGAAGAAGAAGAAGAAGAAGAAGAAGAAGAAGAAGGAAGAAGAAGAAGAAGAAGAAGAAGAAGAAGAAGAAGAAGAAGAAGAAGAAGAAGAAGAAGAAGAAGAAGAAGAAGAAGAAGAAGAAGAAGAAGAAGAAGAAGAAGAAGAAGAAGAAGAAGAAGAAGAAGAAGAAGAAGAAGAAGAAGAAGAAGAAGAAGAAGAAGAAGAAGAAGAAGAAGAAGGAAGAAGAAGAAGAAGAAGAAGAAGAAGAAGAAGAAGAAGAAGAAGAAGAAGAAGAAGAAGAAGAAGAAGAAGAAGAAGAAGAAGAAGAAGAAGAAGAAGAAGAAGAAGAAGAAGAAGAAGAAGAAGAAGAAGAAGAAGAAGAAGAAGAAGAAGAAGAAGAAGAAGAAGAAGAAGAAGAAGAAGAAGAAGAAGAAGAAGAAGAAGAAGAAGAAGAAGAAGAAGAAGAAGAAGAAACACACGTTACCATCAACATAAATTTCTCACCACCAACAATGACAACAACGATAACAACAACAATAGCAACAACAGACTGAACGAGAATCCGAGTCTTACGTACATTCACCTTAAGGCCAAAGCGTGCATACGCATCTGAGTAGGTGTTCAGGATCTCCCGTAGGTTGTGTTCAGTGTGAGTGACAAGGGTGAGGTCGTCTGTATACTGAAGTTCAGTAATGGAAGCTGCCGACACCTTTGTTCTTGCCTGGAGTCGCCTTATGTTGAAAGGACCCTTCATCCGGTACTGGATGTCCACCCCGCCGTCTAAATTGTCACCCAAGAAAAAGGGAAAGAAAGTTGGAGGCAGTGCACACCCTTGTTTAACCTCCGTTTGGATGGGGAAGAACTCAGACTGGGTGCCATTGTGCAGGACACTGCCGTTCATGCCATCGTGGAGCTGACTCACAATGGTGATGAATTTTGGTGGGCAGCCAAAACGGCTGAGGGTTCACCTAGGAGCTTCTCTGTTGACCAAGTCGAAGGCCTTGGCTAGGTCAATGAAAGCCATTGTACAGGTCACGACGCTGTTCTCTACACTTTTCCTGTTTCCGGCCGGGCAGCAAAGATCATGTCAGTGGCGCCACGTGATGGTCTAAAGCCAGATTGAGATTCTGGGAGGAGGTTTTCCACCTCAGGGAGAAGTCTGTTTAGGAGGACTCGGGGTATAATCTTGCAAGCTACTGACACCAGCGAGATCCCTCGGTAGTTTTCACAGTCTGACCGGTCTCTCTTGTTCTTATAAATATTAACGATGGAGGCGTCTTTAGGAGCTTGGGGGATTTCCTCCTTTTCCATATTCTCCAGGAGAGAGTGGAGACGGCTGGTAAGCAGAGGTCCTCCTGCTTTATACACCTCGGATGGGATTCCATCAGGCCCTGAGGCTTTGTTATTTTTCATCTATTTGATGGCAGTAGCTACCTCATCCAAGGATGGAGGATAGCTGAGATGGGTCAGCTCTGGATGCTGAGGGACCTGCTGGGTAGTCAGGACATTCACATTGGTGCTTCGGTTGAGCAGTGAATGGTAGGGTTCTTTTCAGTGCTGATGGATGCCTTCATCGTCTTTAATTAGGTAGTTAGAATCGGATGAGCGGAGGGGGGCTGCGCCATGAGTGACTGGCCCAAAAATGGCTCTGGTCCGAGACTGGGGTTTTTTCTGCCAGTCACATAAAGCAGCACGCTTATCATCGACGAGTACATTGATTGCCGGGTAATTTTTATCAAATCAGTTCTGGTGTATTCCTTGGATCTGGCCTAGGGTCTCTCTACAGGTTTTTGTCATGGCAGTGTTGAGAACATACTACTCGGCACTGGGATTTGGGTTATTTGTTGTCGGGTTGTTTATCAGCCCATGTTCGAGCTGCTCTCTGAAAGCATGTGCTACAGCTGGATCCTCCAGATGCTTCGTGTTAAAACCTCTTCTGAAGGCTTACTGCCTTTGTCATATTGGAGTGACGATGCTCATTGTCACAGTGGTCTGAGCCACGCATGGCCCGAGTGATGAGGACATCTCGGCGATCTCTTTCTCTAACAATGATGTAGTCAATGAGATGCCAATGTTTGCATCATGGGTGTTGCCACGAACCCTTGAACTTGTTGGCCTTCCTAATTAAGGTATTGGTGATAGTGAGGTTGTGAGCAGCACACTTGCTGAGGAGGAGTAGGCCGTTGGGATTACACTTGCCTAGTCCATTTCTCCTTATGATTCCCTGCCAAATGTCAGCATCTCTGCCAACACTGGCATTGAAGTTACCATGGAACACAACCTTATCTTCTGTGGGGATAGAGGTTAGCACTCTGTCAAGGTCGGCGTAAAAGGCCTCCTTGATGTCATCCTCTGCATCCAGTGTTGGAGCGTATGCACTGATGAAAAAGGCATGACGTGAGTGACTCAGTGGGACTCGAAGCGTCCTGAGGCGCTCGTTGATCACAATAGGTATTTCAGTTAGCCTTTGTAGGATGCATTGGCGGATGGCAAAGCCAACTCCATAATTATTATTATTATTTTTTTTTTTACGGGCAATAGCCCACCTGGGCACAGGTCATTTTATGATCCACGTCAAGGCCTGGGGGTCGAAAATAGAATAAAATATTAATAATAATAAAATTAATAAAATTTAATATAAATTATAATAATAATAATAATAATAATAATAATAATAATAATAGTAAAGAGTCATAAATAAATACAAAATTTTAAATATATCAATAGTGAGAAATGATATACGGGGTATGTATGTTGTGTTGTCAAAGTAAGAGAAACAATTGAGACCCTGCAATTGTGTGTAAATGAGGCAAAAAGTCAGATCAGCAACCTGGGACTTGGTCACATATGGCAGCAGGGTCTACCATAAGACAACACATTATGCTTCCAATATCTTCCCAGGCGGTAGTACCTCCCTGTTTGGTAGCTGCCTACTTCCTACTACTTGCAAATGTGGTTTCTCTCTGCTGCAGGCTTACCCTTCCAGAATAAGGTATAGTCAGGCCCCCGTTCTGAGAGATAACCCTCGTCTGGGAGACGGGACTCACTATTATGTCGATGTTATACCTAGCCAGCTCTTTTACCACGCTCATTTGTGCCAGTATCCAGAAGGGTCCTGACATTCCATGCAGCGACCATAAGAGGTTGTATAGTTTGTTTGTGTTTTGATTTGTGATTGTGTTTTCAACCGCATAAGGATGACCTTACTGGGTGCGGTTGCCTAGTCATGTGTGAGGAAGTGTTCACATGCCAGTAGGCCTATACGCCGTCCATCTGGGACCCACTGCTGGTCCGAGAGGCTCACGAGGCACCCAGTTATCGTGTGTTGCCACGAAGAGCTACAGCAGGAGTCTTGATAGTGAAGATGCAGTGTACCGGTAGGGGAAGACTTATGCAAGTTGCTTCCGTGTTCACCATGAGGTCTAGTCAGCGGAGGTTGCTGAAAGCGAGAGGAAGCAAGCAGAGCTTCCACCTTAACAATTGCATATTGCTGCCACACTAAAGGCATTACACGACCCTGTTCACACACACACACACACACACCAAAACAATATAACCCAGCGTTATGTTTAAATTGTCACTGGTAATTAGACAGTATATTGGAAACTTTCAGTAATTTGTACGCCTGAGTTAACGTCCAGGTAACAATTTATCTATATTTTGGAATGTAATTAAATATTCACCTGATAATATTGTGTGTCAAGATTTCCTCAAATAATGGATGTGAGACTTCAGTGGTCCGGTGCGCCATTGTGTACTGTACTGCGTTTATTGTTGTGTAGCTAAGAGGAAATATCTACATTCTGGTAGATTTTGTCATATGTCTACTGGCTGGTAGAACCTGTACATTAATAAATTTACTCTAATTCCTCCCAACCGGAAATAAAGAAACTTGGATGAGGTGACATCAAGCCATGTTTGGAGGTTAAATAAATAACATTCAGGTGTAAAAGTCAGGTGATAATAAGAACCTGATCTCATTAACCATAATCATAATACATACAGTATATTGTTGGTGAGAGTGAAGATCTGGCCCAGCCGTCCAAGGCCACGTTAGGTGACGATAGATTTAACTGTAATAAAAATAAATTGAATCTTCTGAAGATTAGTTACCCCAACTGTTGATACTAACGAGAGCTGCAGTGCCCGATCATCAAGCGGTCTATTTTTTTAAGATAGAAGAAAAAGACTATTTAGAAAAAGCAAAGTATTCATAAAGTTATTAGTAACAATAACAGAGTTAAAAGTTAAGTATAAGAGTAAAATAAGAGGAGTAAACTTATTAATATTTCTGGAGGAGCTCATCGATCTTCTCTAAGATGAGCGAGACAGATGGCCGCTTGTTGGGATTGTGAGACTTACCCTGGTTGATAAGAGGGTAGAGGTCCTGTGGCTTCTTGGTCATGCATTTCCGGAGTGTATTCATCAGAACACACAGGGAGAAGACATCGGAGGCTGGTGAGGCCTTACCACTGTGGAACAGTTCCGGGGCGACCCACCAGAAAGTGGCTTGGCGGATTTTCTCAGCTTCTGCCTCGCTGGCGGAGTTCCTAACTTTCTCCCTGGTGATGAACGGGTACACGTCCGATATGCTAATGTTAAAGTCGTGGGCCTGGTCTGTCGTAGTTGCTAGGGAAAAATTTTGTATGGTTACCTGCACCTTACCGGATAGGGAGGTTAACACTATGTTGTCGTCACGGATGAAATTATGAATCAGACCATATTTGTGAATTTCACTAATGGTATGTACAACATTTCTCATAACTCCAAGGAGAGTTTTGTCATCCGGCCGCACGTACGCCATTTGCGTCCAGTGTCTCAGAGTCAAGTCAGAGGTGTATTCAGTAAAGATGGCGGGGGGCGTCTTGGTTGCCGCCACCACACGAGGCACACCCTCGATTACCCTGAGATACAGCAATGACTCAGACTCCCGCTTGGCCATGGCCTTATTGCCGTCAAAGGTCTTGAAGACCTTTACAGATAACGGGCTATGACCCGGCAACACGCCTTTGCGGACAAAGAACGTTTTGGAGAATACATCGGAGGCAATCTGCCGACCATTCAGAAGACGATTGTCCCACTCGATATATGTGAAAATACTGTCCTCAGGCTGCTTATCAGAGCTGCCCCGAGGTAGTTTTTGACAGCTGCAGTGAGGTAGCTTATCAGAGCTGCCCTGAGGCTTATCAGAGCTGCCCTGAGGAAGCTTATCAGAGCTGCCCTGAGGGCGCTTATCAGAGCTGCCTTGAGGTAGCCTATCAGACCTACCCTGAGGTAGCTTTTTAAAGCTGTCCTGAGGCTGCTTGTCAAAGCTCCCCTGAGGCTGCTTATCAAAGGTGCCCCGAAGCTGCTTATCAAAGGTGCCCCGAAGCTGCTTTTGAAAGCTGCCCTGAGGTTGCTTTTGAAAGCTGCCCTGAGGCTGCTTTTGAAAGCTGCCCCGAGGCTGCTTTTGAAAGCTGCCCTGAGGCTGCTTATCAAAGGTGCCCCGAGGCTGCTTTTGAAAGCTGCCCTGAGGTTGCTTTTGAAAGCTCACCTGAGGCTGCTTTTGAAAGCTCACCTGAGGCTGCTTTTGAAAGCTCACCTGAGGCTGCTTATCAAAGGTGCCCCGAGGCTGCTTGTGAAAGCTGTCCTGAGGCTGCTTGCCAAAGCTACTCTGAGTCCCGTCGTGCAACCAATTTGCAGGAGAACTGCTCACTGGGGGACCGAACAGGCGATGGGAGTAATATTTACTGAGGGTGTACATGCAACCCAATAGGAGACCGACACATAGGCACGAATGGATAATTACATTCTTATAGATGCGCTTATTGTCTTCAACACGGAGATTAGCGCTAACTCGCACGAGGTACTCCCGCTGTCTGGTCTTCATCACTCTCGTGACGAAATGACGTAACCACGGGACTCTCTCCCAGGAAGACTGGAACATCTCGGGTTTTAAGTCGAGGGGTGGAGGTTTCAGCCAGAATCGGTGCTCGTAGACCTTCAGCAGGTGGTCGGTCAGGCAGGCAACGTCTTCCTCGAGTTCGACATTCTTCGCTTTGATGTAGGTCAGCAAAACGCCCATGAACGCCAAGCAGAGGCAGGCAAAGACTTTTTTTTCAGACAAATTCATTATTTTTCTGTACATAATTTAAAATATAAAGTAATAAAAATCCTATTTAATTCTTGTCTGTTTCAGTTGTTGTAAGTTCATGTTGTGTACTTTGGGGATGTTATTAGTAATATTTTGACTTAGGGGTGATGGTTGTTGTGGTGATGGTTGTTGGGGTGATGGTTGTTGTGGTGATGGTTGTTGTGGTGATGGTTGTTGCGGTGATGGTTGTTATAGTGGTGATGGTTGTTGTGGTGTTGATTGTTATAGTGGTGATGGTTGTTGTGGTGATGGTTGTTGTTGTGGTGTTGATTGTTATAGTGGTGATGGTTGTTGTGGTGATGGTTGTTGGGGTGATGGTTGTTGTGGTGATGGTTGTTTTGATGATGGTTGTTTTGGTGATGGTTGTTGTGGTGATGGTTGTTGGGGTGATGGTTGTTATAGTGGTGATGGTTCTTATAGTGGTGATGGGGGTGATGGTTCTTGGGGTGATGGTTGTTGTGGTGATGGTTGTTGTGGTGATGGTTGTTGCGGTGATGGTTGTTATAGTGGTGATGGTTGTTGTGGTGTTGATTGTTATAGTGGTGATGGTTGTTGTGGTGATGGTTGTTGGGGGTGATGGTTATAGTGGTGTGATGGTTGTGGTGATGGTTGTTGTAAGTGATGGTTGTTGCAGATGGTTGTTATAGTGGCAGATGGATGTTGTGGTGTTGATGTGTTACTGGTGAGGGATGGAAGAGGAAGGAGAGGAGACAGAAGATAAGAGATTTAGAGAATAGGAAGTATGAAGGAGGAGAGAGAGAGAGAGAGAGAGAGAGAGAGAGAGAGAGAGAGAGAGAGAGAGAGAGAGAGAGGTAGAGAGAGAGAGAGAGAGAGAGAGAGAGAGAGAGAGAGAGAGAGAGAGTAAATAATGCACGAGAAAGTACAAAAAAGTAAAAAAATGAATGACATAGGAAATAGAAAATATACAAGAGAAAGCCTGATAAAAGGTAAACCATAGAAAACCATCAGATGGAATAAAGAAATAAAGCATATAAGAGCAAGAGAAAGCGAGAGGAAAGCAAGGACACGCTCGAGAAAACCTGAGAAAGCGTGAGAAAGGAAGAGAAAGAAAGAGCATGCACGACTTGGAATAAACAAACAGAAGAAAGCAATGGAAACATGCAGTAATTTGAGAGCATGAGATGGCAGAAGACTCGAAGTTGACGAATAAGCGAGAGAAGGGACACGAAAAACACGAATAAGCGAGAGAAGGAACACGAAAAACACGAATAAGCGAGAGAAGGGACACGAAAAACACGAATAAGCGAGAGAAGGGACACGAAAAACACGAATAAGCGAGAGAAGGAACACGAATAAGCGAGAGAAGGAACACGAAAAACACGAATAAGCGAGAGAAGGGACACGAAAAACACGAATAAGCGAGAGAAGGGACACGAAAAACACGAATAAGCGAGAGAAGAACACGAATAAGCGAGAGAAGGAACACGAAAAACACGAATAAGCGAGAGGAGGGACACGAAAACACGAATAAGCGAGAGAAGACACGGAATAACACGAAAAACACGAATAAGCGAGAGAAGGAACACGAAAAACACGAATAAGCGAGAGAAGGAACACGAAAAACACGAATAAGCGAGAGAAGGAACACGAAAAACACGAATAAGCGAGAGAAGGGACACGAAAAACACATATAAACGAGAGAAGGAACACGAATAAGCGAGAGAAGGCACATTAAAAATGTAATCAAACATGACAAAAAAAAACAGCAAGAAAGCAAGCGGAAGCAAAAACGAAAGCGTGGTTACAGGTACACCAAGGCGTGCACAAGCACTGCTATCTGTTACGGCATTGTTATTACAGGTGTCAGCAGGTGGTGGTGACATCAATCAACACCCACCTCACCTGTTTAGCATGTGATGGATGCGTCAGTTACCTTCATGAGAGCCCTATATCACTAGCTGTCTGACTGATAGTGTTAGATGTGTCAGTAGCTCTATGTATGACTGGCTGAGATAGATAGATAGATAGATAGATAGATAGATAGATAGATAGATAGATAGATAGATAATGAGAGAGTTTAAAACAGGTAATCAACGATCACCTAACACATTACCTATCTCACCTGGTCATAATTTATCGTCAACAAACACTTTCTTCTTTTTCATTACACTATTTCATTCTCTTACTGTTGTTGTTGTTGTTGTTGTTGTAAATCTACCGGGTGTAAAAAGTTGTAAATGACTTCCTTGAGATTTTCTTGACGCGGTTAAACTTTCCCAAGATCCTAATTTAACTCACTAGCCCCACCCATCCCACCCACACCACCCACCCCACCTCCACCCATTCCCGCCCACATCGTTCATTCAACTCACATTAAGAATATTAATAGTTGTTTTCTCCTGCTGTTAACTAATCATTATAAACATACACCCTATCCACCTACCCACTCTTACCCACCCACCCACCCACCCACTCTTACCCCCCCACCTACCCACCCTATCCACCCACACCTGTATTATTCTAACACCTGGAGCTAATTAAGACAGTCTTAATATGCCGTATAGTTTACTACCTGTATAACTGCTACCTGCTGTTGACTGTGGCTTTATGGGTCACATGCTGAGAGAGAGAGAGAGGTGTTTCATAAGTGTTTGCGTGAGGTCGACTTCCTCCTTATCTCCTCCACTCTTCCTTCTCCTCCTCCCTCCCACACGTTCCTTCCCCCCCCTCTCCTCTTCCTCTGTCCTCCCCTTCCTACTACTCCTCATTTTCTTTTCCTCTCTTTACTTATTTCACACACACACACACACACACACACACACACACACACACACACACACACACACACACACACTTAAGTGGAACAAAGAATGAGGTCTGGACACCCATTATCTTATTTAGTTAGTTGTGACTAATGCGGCGTATGGTGTTGTGTCCTGACCTCACGACACACACTGAGTCTTAATTTGTCTTCTGGCCGTGTTGTCTTGTCTTGAGCTCACACCACAAGAGTTGAGATGATGGTGTTGGATATGATGCGGTGTTCTGAGTGATGGTAGTGGTGTCAGTGGTTGTAGTGATGATGATGGTAGTAGTGTTAATGGTGGTAAGATATGTAGTCACCACACCTTCATTATACACAGTCATACGATCCCTTACATAAACCGTAAAAAAAATCTTCCTTCCCTTCTGGTGTTCGTCGTTTAAACCCTGATTTAGTGTTTATCCGATTTTTGTTAGCCAGATTTTTTGTTTGCCAGTTTCTTTGTCCAAGGTGTGTGGTATCTGTGAATGACCTTAAATCCGTATATAATTCGTTTTCAGTTTATTATACATTATGATTAGTTTGTAACACCCCATAACATTGCCTTATTTTAATTAGTGTGATGTTTATGTGCACGTGTAGATAGGTGCAAAAGTACACATATATGTATACACGTAAATACAAATAAATATACATGCATACATACATACATACATACAGACATACATACAGACATACATACATACATACATACATACATATACCTACATCTCGCTGACACCATAGTGCTATAATCTGAGTTACTGTAGCACACACACACACACACACACACACACAGACACAGACACACACACACACACACCAAGGAACATGAAAACAACGCCCTCTAGCATATATCATGAGTCTTCTACCTTGCACACGACATTCCCTGCGTTACGTCACTCAACACACTCACCACGGCGTAGAAGTAGTCTGTGGACGCCCCCCCACCCCTAGATGACACGCCCACTCACCGCCCACTCACCGCCCACTCTCCATACGTTCGCTGTTTCTGGGTTAAGCTACTTAGACACCGCCCATTGACCATATTTATTTCACACACCCACACAGTTTCAATTGGGCCACCCAGTTTACACCCATATTATCCACATTTACACCCACACCTCCCACCCACTCACCCATTTCCTACCAACATACCAGCCGCCCAACATCCCAGCCGCCCACACAGTCCTGTCTAACGCACTATATTATGGGCGGGCCCTGTCGTGCTGTTAAGTTGGGTTCGTTGACAATAAATTATAAAGCAAAATTATATAAATCTCGACGTAACATCACCGTATCGTAACGTTATCAAATCTAGACGTAAAATCGGGTTTAGTTATCGGTATTTCAACCTTAATCGGAATAACTTAATATCGTATGACAGGATATTTTGTTAGGGTATCGGAACTTTTCACTTTTTTTGGAACTAGTGATGAAATTCCTTCGTTTATTATTGTTATTTCAACCTTATGAGCACTCGTTCTAACTTCACCTAACCTGACCTAATCTAATCTAATATTATCTAATCAAACTTTAACGGACTCTATTCACACCTAACCTAACCTAACCTAACCTAACCTAACCTAACCTAACCCAACCTAACCTAACCTATCTCTGAGTCTACCTTGAAGGTCAGATGCACATGCAGGTTTTAAAGTGATTCGTGACTGTCTAAAATTGTCTTATCTTTCCCGGTTTACTGTTTAACGTCTGACTGTCTGACTGGGCACTTTATTCTCTCTACTTTTTGACAGTTTGAGTGTATGTCACCTGATGATTAGGTTAGGTTAGGAATTTTTAATTGGATACTTTGTGTCACATTTATAAAAGGTTATTTTTCTCAGTATGACTGTGGTGAAAAATGTGTAGATGGTTTTAGTAACACACACACACACACACACACACACACAGTTCACTTATGTTATCGACACTTATTACTTACATAAGTGTGTGGACATGCAGAACAAACCCTGGATATAACTACTTATTCAGCGCACGCACTCATAAACGGTGTGTGTGTGTGTGTGTGTAATAATAATAATAATAATAATAATAATAATAATAATAAACGGTTTATTAATAGAGTTGCAGCCGATAGCTGAAAATATACAGACTTACATTTCATTTAGACATAATGATACAATATGCATTGAATACATTTACAGAGCTGTACAGTACATAAATCAGGAGCTGTTTATTATTTCAACAATAGATGGGATGGTGCTGTTCTTATATCTATCGGTGCGGGCTCTTATGGGCTGAATTTTGTTGTAGTGGCGGACTGAGCGAGGCGGGTGGGGGGGCTGCAGGTGGCAGGTGGCGGCGATGACGAGGGTGGTGCAGTAGTCCACGGCCAAACCTTTCCAATGCTTGGTGGTGGAGGTCACTGAGGGATGGCATTTCCAGGGTGGAGAGAGCGTTGGTATAGCCGGAGTATTCTGCGCCGAGCATGATTCTGCAGGCCCTTTTCTGTACCTTCTCTAGCTGACGTTGTTGGGTGGAGTTGAGAGAAGACGACCAGGCTGGTGACGCATACGTTAGTTTGGGGAGAATAAAGGCGTTGTAGATGGTCCTCAGCTCTGGCGTGGGTGTCCCAAGTGACCTAAGTCTTCGTAGCATGTAGAGACGGTACGAGGCTGCCTTGACTGTGTTATTTACATGGGCCTTCCAGTCAAGTTTGTTGTCTATAGTTACACCCAGGAGTTTGGCAGACTGCACCAGCTGGAGAGGATGGGCACCCACTGTGACTGCTGGGGCTTGCACTGGAGTGGTGGCGGTATTGATGTGCATGACTACGGTTTTGGTGTGGTTGATGGTGACCTTGTTCTCCGTAGTCCATGCCTGTAGCCTGTCCAGGGTGCCTTGGAGCGATGAGTAGTCTGGTGCGGTGTTGTCCACTGAAACCCCCACAGTGCAGTCATCACGTACTTCCACCTGTGAGGAGTGTCCGATAGAGTGTGTGTGTGTGTGTGTGTGTGTGTGTGTGTGTGTGTTAAGTCCCAGAGACAAGTAACTTATGTAAGTGTGTGGGGTGGAGGTAGGGGGATAAGGGTAAACATACAATGGCACTGCTTCTGTTGGGCTCCTGCAACACGACAGATAACCGACAGAGACCTGACGGAGGGGGCGACCACATATACACACTCCAGATCCGTCCGTCATTGTAATGCCCATCCGTCTCACTTGCTTGCCCCTATTAACCCCTCTCCTCCCTCTCTCCCCTCCCCCACCCCCTCTCTTAACATTCCTCACCCCTCTCTCCTTCCCTCTTCCCTCATTCCTTCTCTTCCACCTTAATCTTTCCTACCTCTTCCATTTTCAATCTTTTTATCTCCATATCTCTAATAACATAACATAACATAACATAACATGACAACATAATATAACATGACATAACATAAAATGACAACATAACATGACAACATAACATAACATGACAACATAATATAACATGACATAACATAAAATGACAACATAACATGACAACATAACATAACATGACAACATAATATAACATGACATAACATAACATGACAACATAACATGACAGCATAACATAACATGACAACATAACATAACATGACAACATAACATGACAACATAATATAACATGACATAACATAACATGACAACATAACATGACAACATAACATAACATGACAACATAATATAACATGGCATAACATAACATAACATAACATGACAACATAATATAACATGACATAACATAACATGACAACATGACATGACAACATAACATAACATGACAACATAATATAACATGACATAACATAACATGACAACATAACATAACATGACAACATAACATAACATGACAACATAACATGACAACATAATATAACATGACATAACATAACATGACAACATGACATGACAACATAACATAACATGACAACATAATATAACATGACATAACATAACATAACATAACATGACAACATAACATAACATGACAACATAATATAACATGACATAACATAACATAACATGACAACATAATATAACATAACATAACATAACATGACAACATAACATAGCATAACATGACAACATAACATAACATAGCATAACATGACAACATAACATAACATAACAACATAACATAGCATAACATGACAACATAACATAACAACATAACATAGCATAACATGACAACATAACATAACATAACAACATAACATAACATAACAACATAATATAACATAACATAACATAACATGACAACATAACATAGCATAACATGACAACATAACATAACATAGCATAACATGACAACATAACATAACATAACAACATAACATAACATAACATAACCATAAACTGCCCCTTTATATTGAGTTCTATTTCGCTGTACTGTTAGTTTGTACCTCTCCCTCCCCCTCTCATTCTTCATCCTTCTTCCTCCCCTCTCACTCTTCTTCCCTCTCTCTCCCCTCTTATTCTTCATCCCTCTCTACTCCTCTCATTCTTCCTCCTCTCTCCCCTCTCACTCTCATCCTCTCTCCCTCTTATTCTTCATCCCTCTCTCTCCCCTCTTATTCTTCATCCCTCTCTCTCCCCTCTCATTGTTCATCCTCTCTCCCCTCTCATTGTTCCTCTCTCTCTCCCTCTCATTGTTCATCCCTCTCTCCCTCTCATTGTTCATCCTCTCTCTCCTCTCATTGTTTACCCTCTCTTTCCCCTCTCACATTTCATCTCTCTCCTCCTCTCATTGTTCATCACTCTCTCCCCTCTATTGTTCACCCCTCTCTCTCCTCCTCTCATTGTTCATCCTCTCTCCCCTCTCATATTCTATCCCTCTCCCCTCTAATTGTTCACCCCTCTCTCTCCTCCTCTCATTGTTCATCACTCTCTCTCCCCTCTAATTGTTACCCCTCTCTCTCCTCCTCTCATTGTTCATCCTCTCTCTCCCCTCTCATATTCTATCCCTCTCTCCCCTCTCATTGTTCATCCTCCACCCACTTCCTCCTCCCTCTCTTCAACATTCTTGCCAACGTGGTCATTTTATGTACGTGCCAACAGTATTCGTCCACCAACTTATCTCCTCCTCCTCCTCTTCTCCTCCTCCTCCTCTTCCTCCTCCTCCTCCTCCTCCTCCTCTTCCTCCTCCTCCTCCTCCTCCTCTTCGTCCTCCTCACCCCTCTTCCTCACTCCCTCTCCTTCAATTGTCCCAGACTCTCTCTCCCTATTCCTCCTCCCTATTCCTCCTCCTTCCTCTCTCTTCTTCATTTTCTTCTTCCTTCTACTGCCTCATGTGGTCCATAATACTCCCTCCTCCTTTGTAATATTTTCCCTTGTTTTTCTCCTCCTCCCCCCCTCCCTCCCTCCCTTACCCTCCCCTCTCCCTTACCCTCCCCTCTCTCCTTACCCTTCCTCTCTCCTACCTCCCCTCTCTCCCTTACCTCCCTCCTCCTTACCCCTCCTCCCCTCCCTCCCTCTCTCCCTTACCTCCCTCTCTCCTTACCCTCCCTCTCTCCCTTACCCTCCCCTCTCTCCCTTACCCTCCCTATTCCGGTAACTCTCCCCAACACCAACCTGATCCCTCCCATTCTACTCCACTTCCTTTCTGTCATCCTTCCTTCTCCCCTCCACCTTCATCTGTCCCACCCACCCCCCCCCCCTTCCCTCCCCACCCCCCAACATGGTGCCAGCCGGGCATGTGCAGAAACTCCCTATCATGTTCTACACACCGTGGGTCAGGGTGCCTCCAGTGTCCTAGGGAGGCGGGAGAGATGGAGGGGGGGCTGAGAGAGAGACCAGAGAAGGAGGAAGAGAGCATGGAAAGAGTCAGTGTACTGTTTTTTCATACATATGTACTCAGATAGATTCACACACACACACACACACACACACACACACACACACACCACAGCGGGTCTTGTCGCTTCACTTAGTCTCTCAGTTCTGGTTCTTCACAGCTCCTCATTCTGTCTTCTACTATGTCTATAAGAGTGAACAACCTAACCTAACCTAACCTAACCTAACCTAACCTAACCTAACCTAACCTAACCTAGCCTAACCTAACCAAATCGGATGTTCGTATTTAACAAGTCTATTAATTATGTATATGTATGCTTCCCTGTATGAATTTTATATATACATTGTCCACCTGTTATGATTCACGTATTTTACTCATAAGAAAATTAGTATCAGTTTAAGTCAACACGAACACCAAAATAATATCAATATAACCTAAATATTGCTATATATAACTTCAGCAATAGACTTGTAACGTGGAAAGCGTAGTTTCATAACGAAGAGGAGAACCAGTGAAAACACAAGTATCTTGACTGTATATATTATTGCACGTGATATAATGTAGTAGTCCCCTAAGCTGTAGTGCCCGGAACCCCCCGTTATGGAGGCTACAAGGGTTTATTAGAAAAGTGTGAAGTAATTGGTAATCTGTCACAGTGTAAAAAATAATAAACTTATGCAATAACTTTATAAAGGAACTCTGTTTGTCTCTAATGTGTCGTGTTTACAATGACAAATATGGAAGTCTTCAAGAGGTTGGGAACCACTGTTAAATAATTGTAATCAATATAGATAGTAAAATTATTACCTATAGAACACATATAAGATCTAATATAATAACTGTAATTTTATATATAATTGGATTTCTTCATTTGATTATTCGCCTACACGTATCATCCAACACACACACACACACACACACACTTCTACCCACCAACCAAAACACCTCCACCTCCTCCGTCGCTGCCTGGCGGTCCTCGCTCCCACCGGCGAGCATGGCGACCCACAAGCTGGTCCTCCTCTGAGCATCCTCACCAACCAGCTCTCTCTTCTTCTAGCTACAGCCGCGTCAAGCAACACCTCCTCCTCCTCCGCCGCTGCCTGGCGGCCCTCGCTCCGCCGGCGAGCATGGCGACCCCAAGTTGTCCTCCTCTGAGCACTCACCAACCAGCTCTCTCTACATCACGCTTGTAACCACGCTGCCACAAAACCAGCACCAAGCTGCATTGTACATCCAATACAACATGTATATAGGGAGCACATTGTGAGTTTCCTTTCTCCATTCCATCCTGAGTGTGAACCAAACATCTTGAACCCCACACCATCCTGAGTGTGAACCAAACATCTTGAACCCCACACCATCCTGAGTGTGAACCCAAACATCCCATACCCCACAACCTCAGCTCACGTGACCTCCACTGTAAACATTAATCTGTATGTTCACTGTATGTTCCTTCACCTTTCTCTAATGAAGGCTTTTGTTAAACCACCAATGTATGTAATAAGTCATTTATGTCCAATGTATATTTTCAGCCTTCGGGCTGCAAACTTTTCATAAACCGTTTATTATTATTATTATTATTTACACACACACACACACACACACACACACACACACACACTATTTGATACGGACAGCAGTGAGGTCATTTACTAGTGCCACGTGCTGACCTCAGGCTACACAGGTCATTGACATTTCCGGTTCATGCATGACAAACGACACAAGCCTGATAGTTAATAGTGATGATATATGGGAGCTGGTGGGGGAGGGGGGGGAGGGGGAGGTGATGTGAGGAACGAATTATACCTCAAGACTCTGCTTGTATGTATATTTACTCTTTAGGTTAGGTTAGGTCATGCGAGAAGTAGACTCTCCCCTCACCCTCGCCTTCAATCAACCTTCACACCGTCACCCTCATAAATATCCCCCACCTCAATCCCTTCTGACCCCCTTAATAATCCCCCCCTCCAATCCCCCTCACCCCAATCTCCTTCTCATCCCTCTATCTTCTAACCCACTCAATCACCTCTCATCTCCTTGCACTCTCAATCTCTCAGCTTTCCACCTCGAAAGCATTATGTGTAGGAGTACGCCCAGGGGAGGGGAGGGAGAGGAAGGGAGGGGGAGGGAGGTCAAACAGCCCTGCTCAGGTCACCGGAAGCTGTAAGGCCCTGGTGTCGCCCTCAATGGTGTCACGTGACCTGGATGACCTAGGGCCGACACGTCTACACATACACACACACACACACAGACACACACACACATGGGGCGCTGGTGATAGAGCGGAAGTTGTTTGGACACTCTTCCTAGTTCGTGTTCACCTGGAAGTAATGTAGGTACCTGCTGTAAATCGAAAGTTGCGAATTCCAACAACTTGCTTAGACATAAACCATTGACTCTTCAGGCTTCTATGCCCTTGGTTTCAGGCTTCTATGCCCTTGACTCTTCAGGCTTCTATGCCCTTGACTCTTCAGGCTTCTATGCCCTTGACTCTTCAGGCTTCTACGCCCTTGACTCTTCAGGCTTCTACGCCCTTGACTCATGAGACATAAGGCAAGCATGAACTTAGCATGCTTCCCTGTTGGGCGCTGTAAACGCTTCTGCGCTTCACCTTACACAAGGATGTAGGGGAGTGCCCAATAAACACACACACACACACACACACACACACACACACACACACACACACACACACACACACACACACAGCTGTTGCCTCTCAAATCCTCCAACAATTTCTTGCTCCCTCTTTCCCCACACTTTCTTCTTCCTCTCTTCTTATCTACATCTTTATTTTTTCACCATGCTTTTTATTTTATTTTGTTTTTGCTTTTGTTAAACTTACTAACCTAACCTAATCTAATCTAATTTAACCTAACCTAACCTAATTTAACCTAACCTAACTTAATTTAACCTAACCTATTCTGACCTAACCTAACCAAATCCTTCTCTTCTTCTTCTCTAAACAAAATCCCCTTCCCTCTTCTCTTCTCCTCTATCTCCCGTTTCTTTTCTTCTCCGTGTCATCTGTTTCCTCTTCCTCATTTTGTTTATTCTCCTGTGAGTCTTGTCTTCCTTCCTCTTTATTTCGTTCCTCTCTTTATCAATTCCTTCTTCCTCTTTTCTTATTTTTTGTCTATGTCCTCTTTCAATTGGTTTGATTCTTCCTTTCTCGTGGTTCTTGGTGACTGGTTGGAGCGACTGGTTGGAGCGATTGGTTGGAGCGACTGGTTGGGGCGACTGGTTGGAGCGACTGGTTGGGGTGACTGGTTGGGGCGATTGGTTGGAGCGACTGGTTGGGGCGACTGGTTGGAGCGACTGGATGGAGCGACTGGTTGGGGCGATTGGTTGGAGCGACTGGATGGAGCGACTGGTTGGGGCGACTGGTTGGGGCGACTGGTTGAGGCGACCGGTTGGGGTGACTGGTTGGGGCGATTGGTTGGAGCGACTGGTTGGGGCGACTGGTTGGAGCGACTGGATGGAGCGACTGGTTGGGGCGATTGGTTGGAGCGACTGGTTGGGGCGACTGGTTGGAGCGACTGGATGGGGCGACTGGTTGAGGCGACTGGTTGGGGTGACTGGTTGGGGCGATTGGTTGGAGCGACTGGTTGGGGCGACTGGTTGGAGCGACTGGATGGAGCGACTGGTTGGGCGATTGGTTGGAGCGACTGGTTGGGGCGACTGGTTGGGCGACTGGATGGAGCGACTGGTTGGGGCGATTGGTTGGAGCGACTGGTTGGGGCGACTGGTTGGGGCGACTGGTTGGGGTGACTGGTTGGAGCGACTGGTTGGGGCGAATGGTTGGAGCGACTGGATGGAGCGACTGGTTGGGGCGATTGGTTGGAGCGACTGGATGGAGCGACTGGTTGGGGCGAAAGGTTGGAGCGACTGGTTGGGGCGACTGGTTGGGGCGACTGGTTGGGGTAACTGGTTGGAGCGACTGGTTGGGGCGACTGGTTGGTGCGACTGGTTGGGGTGGCGGGTCGGGTGGCGGGTTGGGGGCAGCTGAGGTTGGATATGAGTGTCTGGGGGACATCAAGGTTATGGGATTATATAAGCGATTACTGAAGGGATTTGGTGGATTAGTAATGGTCGTTGAGGGGGTTTATTACGGGAACCGGAAGAAGAAGGCGGTATGAGGAAGAGGAGGGAGGGAGGGAGGGAGGGTGGTGTTGGAAGTGTTTATGATAGAATGTTTCAAGAATGTCAACAACCTTTTAATATATACAGTAGGTCTGATTGCTCGGTGTGTGGGGAATGAGGGAGGAAGAGAGGGGCATATATGGCAGGAGGAGGGCGAATGCATAAGTCTGGAGTTGTTTCTACTGGGGCGGGAGGGCGGGGCGGGGCGGGGCGGGGCGGGGCGAGGCTGAAGGAGTGAGCCATAATATCGTTCCATAATAGATATTCCTCTGTTAGTAGAAGCCAAGAGAAAATTCACGTGAAGTAACTTCCAAAAGCGAGTCATTTCTTGGTTGAGAATAACGCCAGGCGATGTTGATTGCTCGTGCTGGCGCTGTTCTTTTTATATCACTGAGCATGTTGTACAGGAAATTGGTATCCTGTCGATCGGGTAGACGTCGTAATTAAAGAGATGCAAGTACTTTAGGCAATGTTACCTTTTATATACAAAGAGTGTACAGTGTAACAATAATAACATGACCATGACATTTGAGAGCTGTAGACAGACAGACACACAGACACACAGATAGATAGATAGATAGATAGATAGATAAATAGATGTTAATCGGTTGCGGATCGTGTTCCGGGGTAATGGATAGCCAGTGCAGTTGGCCAGTTGTCCGGTCTTCTCGGACTATTCCTTGACACTGGGTCATGCAGCTCGTTAACTCAGGGTGTGGTTGTGTTGTTGACAGCTTCTACACCTTAAACAAATTCACGTCTAGGTGGCCCTCGGGCCGGCCTTCCTCGTTACACGAGGAACAACCATTAACAAAAAATGTGTGTGTGTGTGTGTGTGTGTGTGTGTGTGTTTAGGCCAATCACTCGTAGCGCAGCCTCCCTCCGTTCATCCGACGGTAACTCCCTAATTAAAGATGATGAATGCCTTCAGTGCTGGAAAGAGAACTACTATTCACTGCTCAACCGAACAACCAATGTGAATGTCCTGACTACCCAGCAGGTCCCTCAGCATCCACAGCCGACCCACCTCAACTATCCTCCACCCTTGGATGAGGTAGCTACTGCCATCAAACAAATGAAAAATAACAAAGCCTCAGGGCCTGACGGAATCACAGGCGAGGTGTATAAAGCAGGAGGACCTCTGCTTACCAGCCGTCTCCACTTCTCCCGGAGAATATATGGGAGAAGGAGGAAATCCCCAAAGCTCTTAAAGACGTCTCCATCGTTAATATTTATAAGAACAAGGGAGACCGGACAGACTGTGGCAACTACCGCAGGATCTCGCTGATGTCAGTAGCTGGCAAGAATATCGCCCGGGTCCTCCTAAACTGACTTCTTCCTGAGGCGGAAAACTTCCTCCCCACATCTCAATGTGGCTTTAGACCATCACGTGGCAATGACATGATCTTTGCAGAGAACAGCGTCGTGCCGTGTACATGGCTATCATCCAACTAACTAAGGCCTTCGACTCGGTCAATAGGGAAACCTTCTGGACCTCAGCCATTTTGGCTGCCCAACCAAATTCATCACCATTATGTGTCAACTCTACGATGGCATGAACGGCAGTGTCCTGCACAAATGCACCCAGTCTGAGTTCATCCCCATCCAACCGGGGGTTAAACAAGGGTGTACTGGCACCAACTCTCTATTCCACTTTCTTGGCTGCCTTCCTCACTCGGGCCAGCGCCAATTTAACCGGTAGCGTGGACATCGAGTACCGGATGATGGGACCTTTCAATATAAGACGACTCCAGGCAGGAACAAAGGTGTCGACAGTTTCCATTACTGGTATTATTGTGTGTCAAGATTTCCTCAAATAATGGGTGTGAGACTTCAGTGGTCCGGTGCGCCATTGTGTACTGTACTGCGTTTATTGTTGTGTAGTTAAGAGGAAATATCTACATTCTGGTAGATTTTGTCATATGTCTACTGGCTGGTAGAACCTGTACATTAATAAATTTACTCTAATGCCTCCCAACCGGAAATAAAGAAACTTGGATGAGGTGACATCAAGCCATGTTTGAGGTTAAATAAATAACATTCAGGTGTAAAGTCAGGTGATAATAAGAACCTGATCTCATTAACCATAATCATAATACATACAGTATATTGTTGGTGAGAGTGAAGATCTGGCCCAGCCGTCCAAGGCCACGTTAGGTGACGATAGATTTAACTGTAATAAAATAAATTGAATCTTCTGAAGATTAGTTACCCCAACTGTTGATACTAACGAGAGCTGCAGTGCCTCATCAAGCGGTCTTTTTTTTTAAGATAGAAGAGACTATTTAGAAAAAGCAAAGTATTCATAAGTTATTAGTAACAATAACAGAGTTAAAAGTTAAGTATAAGAGTAAAATAAGAGGAGTAAACTTATTAATATTTCTGGAGGAGCTCATCGATCTTCTAAGATGAGCGAGACAGATGGCCGCTTGTTGGGATTGTGAGACTTACCCTGGTTGATAAGAGGGTAGAGGTCCTGTGGCTTGGTCATGCATTTCCGGAGTGTATTCATCAGAACACACAGGGAGAAGACATCGGAGGCTGGTGAGGCCTTACCACTGTGGAACAGTTCCGGGCGACCCACCAGAAAGTGGCTTGGCGGATTTTCTCAGCTTCTGCCTCGCTGGCGGAGTTCCTAACTTTCTCCCGGTGATGAACGGGTACACGTCCGATATGCTAACTTTTAAAGTCGCGGGCCTGGTCTGTCGTAGTTGTAGACAAAAATTTTTGATCGTTACCTGCACCTTACCGGATAGGAAGTACACTATGTTGTCGTCACGATGAAATTATGAATCAGCCCATATTTGTGAATTTCACTAATGGTATGGACAACATTTCATAACTCCAAGGAGAGTTTTGTCATCCGGCCGCACGTACGCCATTTGCGTCCAGTGTCTCAGAGTCAAGTCAGAGGTGTATTCAGTAAAGATGGCGGGGGCGTCTTGGTTGCCGCTGCACCACACGAGGCACACCGATTTGAGATACAGCAATGACTCAGACTCCGCTTGGCCATGGCCTTGTTGCCGTCAAAGGTCTTGAAGACCTTTACAGATAACGGGCTATGACCCGGCAACACGCCTTCGCGGACAAAGAACGTTTTGGAGAATACATCGGAGGCAATCTGCCGACCATTCAGAAGACGATTGTCCCACTCGATATATGTGAAAATACTGTCCTCAGGCTGCTTATCAGAGCTGCTCCGAGGTAGCTTTTGACAGCTGCAGTGAGGTAGCTTATCAGAGCTGCCCTGAGGTAGCTTATCAGAGCTGCCCTGAGGTAGCTTATCAGAGCTGCCATGGGGTAGCTTTTCAAAGCTCTCCTGAGGCTGCTTATTAAAGGATGCCTGAGGTAGCTTATCAGAGCTGCCCTGAGGCTTATCAGAGCTGCCCTGAGGTAGCTTATCAGAGCTGCCATGGGGTAGCTTTTCAAAGCTCTCCTGAGGCTGCTTATCAAAGAACGCCTGAGGTAGCTTATCAGAGCTGCCCTGAGGGCGCTTATCAGAGCTGCCTTGAGGTAGCCTATCAGACCTACCCTGAGGTAGCTTTTTAAAGCTGTCCTGAGGCTGCTTGTCAAAGCTCCCCAGAGGTTGCTTTTGAAAGCTGCCCCGAGGCTGCTTTTGAAAGCTGCCCTGAGGCTGCTTTTGAAAGCTGCCCTGAGGCTGCTTATCAAAGGTGCCCCGAGGCTGCTTGTGAAAGCTGCCCTGAGGCTGCTTTTCAAAGCTGCTCTGAGGCTTTCTGTCTAGGCTGCCCTGAGACTGTTTGTGAAAGCTGTCCTGAGGCTGCTTGCCAAAGCTACTCTCAGTCCCGTCGTCCATCCAAATTGCAGGACAACTGCTCACTGGGGGACCGAACAGGCGATGGAAGTAATATTTACTGAGGGTGTGCATGCAACCCAATAGGAGACCGACACATAGGCACGAATGGATGATTACATTCATATAGATGCGCTTATTGTCTTCAACAAGGAGATTAGCGCTAACTCGCACGAGGTACTCCCGCTGTCTGGTCTTCATCACTCTCGTGACGAAATGACGGAACCACGGGACTCTCTCCCAGGAAGACTGGAACATCTCGGGTTTTAAGTCGAGGGGTGGAGGTTTCAGCCAGAATCGGTGCTCGTAGACCTTCAGCAGGTGGTCGGTCAGGCAGGCAACGTCTTCCTCGAGTTCGACATTCTTCGCTTTGATGTAGGTCAGCAAAACGCCCATGAACGCCAAGCAGAGGCAGGCAAAGACTTTATTTTTAGACAAATTTAATATTTTCTGTACATAATTTAAAAAAATAAAAGTACTAAAAACCTATTTAATTCTTGTCTGTTTCAGTTGTTGTAAGTTCATGTTGTGTACTTTGGGGATGTTATTAGTAATATTTTGACTTATGGGTGATGGTTGTTGTGGTGATGGTTGTTGGGGTGATGGTTGTTGTGGTGACAGTTGTTTTGATGATGGTTGTTGGTGATGGTTGTTGGGGTGATGGTTGTGGTGATGGTTGCGTTGGCAGTGGTGATGGTTCTCATAGTGGGTGATGGGGGTGATGGGTTCTGGGGTGAGGTCAGGTTGTGCGATGAAGTTGTTGTGGTGATGGTTGTTGCGGATGGCTGTTATAGTGCGGTGATGGTTGCTGTGGCGTTGATTGTTATGGTGATGGTTGTTGTGGTAATGGTTACTATAGTGGTGATGGTTGTTGGGGTGATAGTTGTTGTGGTGAGGGTTGTTGTGGTGATGGTTGTTATAGTGTGAGATGGCTAAGCTGCGGCGTGATGATTGTTATAGTGGTGATGGTTGTTGTGGTAATGGCTGCTGTAGTGGTGATGGTTGTTGGGGTGATAGTTGTTGGTGGTGATGGTTGTTGTGGTGTGATGGTTGTTATAGTGGTGATGGTTGCTATAGTGGTGATGGTTGTTATAGTGGCAGATGGCTGTTATAGTGGTGATGGTTGTTATAGTGGTGATGTGGTTGTTATAGTGGTGGGTGATGGTTGCTGGGTGGGTGATGGTTGTCAAAGATGGCCGGTTATAGCGGTGATGGCTGCTGATGGTTGCTGGGGTGATGGGTTGTTTTGCGATGGCTGTCAGGTGATAGTTGCCGGTGATGGTTGCTGTGGTGATGGTTGTTATAGTGGTGACGAAATAAGCTGGGTGATGGTTGTTGTGAAGATGGCTGCCGTGCGGAGGTTGTCAGGTGATGGGATGCCAGATGGTTGTTGTGGGTGATGGATAAGCGTGGTGATGGTTGCTGTAAGATGGTTGCTGCAGTGGAGTGGGTTGTTTTGGTGATGGCTGTTGTGGTGATGGTTGTTGTGGTGATGGCTGTAAAGTGATGGCTGTTATAGTAAGAAGGCTCCGCAGTGGTGATGGGGGTGGTTGGGTTGCTGGGGTGATGGTTGTTGTGTGGTGATGGCTGGTTGTGGTGATGGTTGTTGCAGGACAGGCTGCCAGGGTGGTGATGGTTGTTGTGGTGTTGATTGTTAAAGCGGTGATGGTTGTTGTAATGGTTACCATAGTGGGTGATGGTTGTTGGGTGATAGTTGCTGTAGAAGATGGTTGGGGTGGTGATGCATGTTATAGTGGTGATGGTTGTTGCGGTGATGATTGTTATAGGTGATGGTTGTTGTAATGGTTGCTGTAGTGGGTGATGGTTGTTGTGGTGGATGGTTGTTGTGGTGATGGTTGTTATAGTGGCGATGGCTGTTATAGTGGTGATGGTTGTTATAGTGGTGATGGCTGTTATAGTGGTGATGGTTGTTATACTGGTGATGGTTGTTATGTGGTGATGGTTGTTATAGTGGTGATGGTTGTTATATTAAGATGGTTGTTATAGTGGTGATGGCTGTTGTAGTGGTGTTGGTTGTTATAGTGGTGATGGTTGTTATAGTGGTGATGGCTGTTGTGGTGATGGGTTGTTGGGGTGATGGTTGTTGTGGTGATTATTGTTGTGGTGATGGTTGTTATGGCGGTGACTTGGCTGTTGTGGTGATGGTTGTTATAGTGGCGTGGATTTGGTTGTTGTGGTGATGGTTGTTATAGTGGTGATGGTTGTTGGCAGTGGCATGGCTGTTATATGGGTGATGGTTGTTATGGAAAGTGGTGATGGCTGTTATAGTGGTGATGGTTGTTATAGTGGTGATGGTTGCGTTATAGTGTGATGGCTGGTTACAGTGGTGATGGTTGTTATAGTGGTGATGGTTGTTATAGTGGTGATGGTTGTTAAGGCGGTGATGGTTGCTATAGTGGTGAAGGCCGTTGCAGCGGTGATGGCTGTTATATTGCGATGGTTGTTATAGTGGTGATGGCTGTTGTAGTGGTGTTGGTTGTTATAGTGGTGATGGCTGTTATAGTGGTGATGGCTGTTATAGTGGTGATGGTTGTTACATTGGCGATGGTTGTTGTGGGTGATGGTTGTTGTGGTGGTGATGGCTTGCTGTGGTGATGGCTGTTGTGGTGGTGATGGCTGCTGTTGTGCGATAAGCCATAGGTGCGATGGTTGCTGGTGGTGATGGTTGTTGTATATTGGTTATTATAGTGGGTGATGGCTGTTGTGCGATGGTTGCCGTGGTGATATTGTTGTGGCGATGGTTGTTATAGTGGTGATGGTTGTTATAGTGGTGATGGTTGTTATAGTGGTGATGGTTGTTATAGCGGTGATGGTTGTTGGTAAGTAACAGCTACGTGTGGTGATGGTTGTTGGGGGTGATAGTTGTTGTGGTGATGGCTGTTATAGTGGCATGGTTGCTGTTATAGTGGTGATGGCTATTATAGTGGTGATGGTTGTTATATGGTGGATGGTTGTTAAGGCGGGTGATGGTTGGTTATAGTAAGGATGGCTGGTTATGCGGTGATGGTTGTTGTAAGTGATGGTTGCTGTGGTGATGGCTGTTGCGCATGGTTGTTATAGTGGCGATACTACAAGTGGATGGTTGTTGTAGCGATGGCTGCTGTGGGTGATGGTTGCTTGGTGGTGATGGATGTTGTGGGTGATGGTTGTTGTGGTGATGGTTAAGCCAGGTGGATGGTTGGGTTGTGGTGATGGTTGTTGTGGTGGATGGTTGGTTGTGGTGATGGCTGTTGTGGCGGATGGTTGTTTTGGTGATGGTTGTTGCGGTGATGGCTGTTGTGGTGATGGCTGTTGGGGTGATGGCTGTTATGAAGTGGTGATGGTTTTTATGAGTGGCAGATGGGGGTGATGGCTGTTGGGGGCATGGTTGTTGTGGTGATGGTTGTTGTGGTGATGGTTGTTGCGGTGATGGCTGTTATAGTGGTGATGGTTGCTTGGGTGGTGTCGATTGTTGTGTGCTGGTGATGGTTGTCAGGCAATGGTCATCATAGGTGATGGTTGTTTAAAGTGAGCTGTTGTGCGATGGTTGTTGTGGGTGATGTTGTTATAGTGGTGATGGTTGTTGCGGGTGATGATTGTCATAGTGGTGATGGCTGTTGTGGCACGGTTGCCGTAGTGGTGATGGTTACAAGTGATAGTTGTTGTGGCGATGGCTGTTGTGGTGATGGCTATAGTGGCGATGGTTGTTATAGTGGTGATGGTTGCTATAGTGGTGATGGTTGTTACAGGGTGATGGCTGGTTATGGTGGTGATGGTTGTTATAGTGGTGATGGTTGTTATATTGGTGATGGTTGTTATAGTGGTGATGGTTGTTGTAGTGGTGTTGGCTGTTATAGTGGTGATGGTTATTGGTAGTGGTGATGGTTGTTGCAGATGGTTGTTGTATTATTGTTATTATATAGTGGTGATGGGTTGTTGGGGTGATGGTTGTTGTGGTGATGGCTGTTGTGGTGATGGCTGGTTAAAGTGGTGACGTGCTGTTGTGGTGATGGTTGTTGTGGTGATGGTTGTTATAGTGGTGATGGTTGCTATAGTGGTGATGGCTGTTATAGTGGTGATGGTGATGTTAAAGGGTGATATTTGTTATAGTGGTGATGGTTGTTATAGTGGTGATGGTTGTTATATTGGTGATGGTTGTTATAGTGGCGATGGTTGTTATAGGCGGTGATGGTTGTTATAGTGGCATTACGGTTATAGTGGTGAAGCCGTTGTTGTAGCGGTGATGGTTGCCATATTGGTGATGGCTGTTATAGTGGTGATGGTTGTTGTAGTGGTAAGCTGGTTGTTATAGTGGTGATGGTTGTTATAGTATGATGGCTTTGTCATAGTGGCGAGGCTGGTTATATTGCGATTGGTTGTTGTGGTGATGGTTGTTGTGGCAGCGATGGTTGTTGTAAGATGGTTGTTGTGGCTATTGTTATTATAGTAGTGATGGCTGTCAGTGATGGTTGTTGTAAGGATGGCTATTGTGGTGATGGTTGCTATAGTGGTGACTTGGTTGCTGGGGCGATGGTTAAGCCGTGAAGATGGCTGGGCGAAGCTGTGGTGACATAAGCTTTAAGTGATAATAGCTGGTTGTGTGGCGTGATGGTTTGGTTGTGCGATGGTTGTTACAGGCGGTGATGGCTGTTGGGGTGATGGTTGTTTTGGTGGTGATGGTTGTTGTGGTGATGGTTGTTGTGGTTATTGGTTACATAGTGGTGGATGGAAGCCATTGTGGTACGGTTGTTGTGGTGGTGATGGCTGTTGCAGGATGGTTGTTGTGGTGATGGTTGTTTTGGTGATGGTTGGTTGGTGGGTGGGATGGCCGTTGTGGTGATGGTTGCTGTGGTGATGGTTGTTTTGGTGATGGCTGTTGTGGTGATGCAGTTGCTGTGGTGATGGTTGCTGTGGTGATGGTTTACCGGTGATGGCTACACAGGTGATGGTTGTTGTGGTGATGGTTGCTGTGGTGATGGTTGCTGTGGTGATGGCTTCGTTGTGATGGTTGTTATAGTGGTGATGGTTGTTGTGCGATGGTTGTTTTGGTGGTGATGGTTGTTGTGGGTGATGGTTGTTGTGGTTATTGTTATTATAGTGGTGATGGTTGTTGCAATGGTTGTGGTAGATGGTTGCCGTGGTGATGGTTGTTGTGGTGATGGTTGTTGGTGGTGATGGCTATTTTGGTGATGGCTGTTGTGGGTGATGGTTGTGGGTGATGGCCGGTTGTGGTGATGGTTGTTTTGGTGATGGCTGTTGTGGCGGATGGTTGTTGTGGTGATGGTTGTTGCGGTGATGGTTGTTTTGGTGAGAGAGTTGTTGGTGGTGATGGTTGTTGTGGTGATGGTTGTTGTGGTTATTGGTTATTATAGTGGTGATGGCTGTTGGGGTGATGGTTGTTGTAAGGATGGCTTGCTTTTAAGGATGGTTGCTTAAGTGGATGGTTGTTTTGGTGATGGCTACTTTGGTGATGGTTGGTTGTGGGTGATGGTTGGCTGTGGGTGATATTGTTTTGGTGAGAGCTGTTGTGCGATGGTTGTTGTGGTGATGGCTGTGCCGCCGATGGTTGCTGTGGTGATGGTTGTCAGGTGATGGCTGTTGTGGTGAGATGGTTGTTGCGGTGATGGGTTGCTTATGCTGCTGATGGTTATTGCTGCATGGCTGTCAGGTGATGGCTTGTTGTAGATGGTTGTTGCGGGTGATGGTTGCTGTGGGTGATGGTTTTATGCCGCTGATGGTTGCTGGTGGTGATGGCTGTTTTGGTGATGGTTGTTGGTGTGGTGATGGTTGTTGTGGTGGATGGTTGTTGGTGGTGATGTGGAAGTTGTTTCGGTGATGGTTGCTGTGGTGATGGTTGTTGTGGTGATGGCTGTTGTGGGTGATGGCTGTTTTGGTGATGGCTGCTTGTGGTGATGGCTGTTGTGGTGATGGCTGTTGTGGTGATGGTTGTTGTGGTGATGGTTGGTTGTGGTGATGGCTGTTACAGTGGTGATGGTTGTTGGGGTGATGGTTGTTTTGGTGGTGATGGTTGTTGTGGTGATGGTTTATTTATGGTTATTGTTATTATAGTGGTGATGGTTGTTGTGGTAATGGTTGTGGTGGTGATGGTTGTTGTGGTGATGGTTGTTGTGGTGATGGTTTGTTGTGATGGTTGTTGTGGTGATGGTTGTTTTGGTGATGGTTGTTGTGGTGATGGTTGTTGTGGTGATGGTTGTTGTGGTGATGGTTGTTGTGGTGATGGTTGTTGTGGTGATGGTTTTTTTGCTGATTGTTGTTATGGCGGTGATGGTCGTTGTTGTTGTGATGGTTGTGGTGGTGATGAATGTTGTGGAGATGGTTGTTGTTGTGGTGATGAATGTTGTGGTGGTGATGAATGTTGTGGTGGAGGTGATGGTTGTGGTTATGGTGATGAGTTTTGTGGTGGTAGTGATGATTTTTGTTGTGATGGAATGTCAGCAATGAGCTTGTGCATCAGTAAATTAAAGAGCATAGGACTTAATACTCCTCCCTGAGGTGTGCCAAGCTCAAATGATCTCATTCTGGCACTTTTAACTCCCCTAAACAGAACACTGGCATACCTGTTGGACAGATAACCCTTTATCCATGTCAGGAGGTTACCTTGGATGCCAAAATTAGTTAGTTGTTCAAAGGCTGATTTAAGGTCTATGAAGGCTGTTTGTGTCTTATCTTTTGAATGAACAAGATATTCTGCAAAGCATGTCTTGTGTGCTACGCCCGGGCATGAACCCGTACAGATTAGGGGCGAGTTTGTCTTTGACTTGAAACATGAGACGGTTGAGAACTTTACACATACAGGATGTGAGTGAAATTGGCCTGAAGTTTGAATAGTTAGCTTCAGGGATTGGTACTATGTTTCCTGAGTCCATGTCTTAGGCAGAATACCTTGTGTGAGGCTCATTTGATACAGGTCAAGCGGTGGATGGTTAGGGACCTCATTTAACAATCTCAGGGTGTTATAGGTTATGCCATCCTCACCAGGGGAGGATGATTCACCTTTTATTAGTGCTGTTGTTAGTTCGTGGTGCGTTAAAGGAAACTGGTCGGTAAGGACTGGTGAGGAACAGGCTATATCAATATTGAAACCCCTATTAATGTGTGTGGTTTTAAGATATTGCTGTATGTCAGGAGGCAGGGAAGTGATTTGTGACACACTAGACCATTGGTCTAATAGCATGTCAGCATATTCTGCAGGGCTGTGATGAAGCTGGACTGGGGTGGGTGACTTGGTAATGGCTCTAATTTTGTTCCACACTTCTGCTAGAGTGGTTGTTCTATTAATCCCCTGTAAGAATTGTTCCCAATAGGTGTTTCTCACCTGACCTTTGAGTTCACGAAATGCTCTGTTAGCTTTGAGGAATGCCAGGAGGTTATCACTAGTTTTATTTTCCTTATAAGTGTTGGCAAGCTGTTCTACCTTCTCTCCTTCTTTGGTGAGGATGGGGTCATGTGTCCACAGAGGTGGTTTAGTGCTGCCCCCCTTCCTCCTTGACTTAACCCAGGTGATATAATGTGGTAATGACATTTACAAGATCTCAGCAAAATTCATCCACTGACCCAGGTGTATATCCAGCATACCATCTGTGGATGTAGGCCTTGAAGTGCAGTTTAAGATTATCTGGGATGTTAATTCTGAGCTTAGGATGGGGTTCACACTTGACATCAGCAACAGTGTATTCAGTAAGTATTGCATAATGATCACTGACAAGGTAGTCTGAGATGACCTTAGCCTTGACATTACTGTCTACTAGGTTATACCCAATCACATAATCAAGTCTGCCCCCCATCAGATGTGTCACTTTGTCTGTGTCGTATACAGTGATATTATGATTATTGATGTAATTCACGAACACCCTCCCATTAGAGTTACACTGGACATCACCGAGGACAGTGTGACGAGAGTTAAAGTCACCCATACACAGCATAGCATTGTTACCTGATGGCTTTGGTAACACGTCCGCTCGCAGTTCATTACACCGAACATAGATGTTATACAGCGAAAATTGACTGTTTGCTGTCTTTACTGTAAATTGTTGATAGTGAATACTTTCATCATTGTGAGTTTTAATCCATTTACAGACCAGACCATTCTTTACATAAGTGAGCAGGCCACTTCCTGCTCCACTATTATATGCTGTAAACCCAGCTATCCTGGGTGCAACTTTCTTCTGGGTGCTGGACGTGTAAGGTTCTTCTAAACCAATTACATCAATGTTAAAAACTTTAACAAACCATTGTAGGTCATTAATTCTGCGGTTAACACTCCAGATGTTCCATGAAATGAACCTAAGCGTTCGTGTTACTTGTTCCACCTTGACCTTAGTATAGAGAGTCACGCGTTGGCTTCATAGGTCAACCTGACCTATAAGTTAACCGTTTCAAATTCATCACCCCTGGAGTTCTAGATAATGCGCCTCACAGCCCTTATTCCAGTAGGATTTTTATACACAGGTTCCTTCATTAGTCCTGCGAGTTCCTCCTCCGAAAATATTGGAAGAAGTTCAGGGTTATGGGCAGTTTTCAGACCTGGGGTTATTAAAGAGACCACGCTGACAGTCTAGGGCTCATTGAAACAGAGAGCCAACACCTGCAGGCTATTGAAACACAACAAACAAGATATTATTAAAACTCTCTTTTTCTTCCCTCACTCTCCGTCCTCCAGTTCCCGCCACTCCACCCCATCCCCCGACCCCACCCTCACTATTTCCCTCCTAGTCACATCTCTTTGGATCTGTGAGGACTTTCACCTTTTCTCCTCAACCTTACCGAGAAAAATAATAAGAGTGAATCTCTCTCTCTCTCTCTCTCTCTCTCTCTCTCTCTCTCTCTCTCTCTCTCTCCTCTCTCTCTCTCTCTCTCTCTCTCTCTCCTCTATGATCCATAACACGTGTCGTCCATTGATTATTTTATAGCACTTTCTTCTTCTTCTTCTTCTAATAATAATAATAATAATACTCCCGTTATTACCTGTTGTTCTTATGTGATTTCCGTTCGTGTTTTCGTCTGTCCTTTCCGTCTGTCCTTGTGTCAACCCGTCCTGTCTACCTGTCCATATGCACGCCCGTCCCATCTACCTGTCCATATGCACGCCCGTCCCATCTACCTGTCCATATGCACGCCCGTCCCATCTACCTGTCCATATGCACGCCCGTCCCATCTACCTGTCCGTCGGTCCCCTACAAAGGTAAAAGAGACAGGACAAGCCCATGTTTATATCCCAAACATTCGCCTGCTGGGGGAGGAAGAGGGAGCCACACATGCCTCCTCCAGGTAGCTCATTATCATAACACCTTCACACCTGGCACTGTAATGAGGTCCTCTTCGCTATATTAGTACAAGGGAAGGTTAGGTTAGGTTAGGTTAGGTTAGGTTAGGTTAGGTTAGGTTAGGCCCCACACACGCCGCTATACTTCTTTTTAATTCGTTTTTCCCAGCACCGTCACCTCCTATACCTCACACGCCCACACGCTTCCAAACATCCTACCCACAAACCAACTCACTCCCATGCCTCCAAACATACTCATGCGACCCACATACCCACACGCCCCCACGCCTCCAAACAACCTCATGCTCCCTCACAGCCACACGCCCCCACGCCCTACCACTCCACCACAGCTTCTCGCACGTGCAGGCCCCAAACAGGTGTCGGGTAGGCGTTATGAGTGACTTCCGGACCTGAGTGTTGACGCTGAAGGATCCTGCAGGAGGGGGTGAGGGAGGAGGGAGGGAGGGTCAGGGGGTAAGGGAGAAGGGGGATGAGGGGATGAGGGAGGGAAGAAAGAGAGAGAGAGAGTTTCATTATCAGAATAATCTAAGTCTATAATTCCTATAATGTTAACCTCAGTCTTTTTTTTTAAATCTATAATTTTCTCTCCTTGGTTCACTTCATCATCTCGATCGCTAAAATTATACAACTATTATAATCTCACTTCTTTAACCTATGAATAATTGTATTTAATGAGATTATAGGTATGTGTGTGTGTGTGTGTGTGTGTGTGTCTGTGTGTGTGTGTGTGTGTGTGTGTGTGTGTGTTTAATTATACACTATAACTAGACACAAAAGTCTGCATCAACTCCATCACCAGTTTTAAAATCATTCACAACCGTAGATTGATCAAATTATATCGTCTATAATTCCTTTTGACAATCTAAACTATTGGCCAATGTCATCACAGGTACTATAATCTTCACACCTGGTAGAGTTGTCACATTAATTATCTATCACTATCATCGATTGATTAGGCATGATAATTATATCGTCTCATCTATAATTAATACATTTCCCGCTCTCTCTCTCTCTCTCTCTCTCTCTCTCTCTCTCTCTCTCTCTCTCTCTCTCTCTCTCTCTCTCTCTCTCTCTCTATCACCTCTCGTCACCCAATGTTATCACCAGCCACTGTCATAACTACCCCAATCACCCAATTAGGGTCTTGGATGTGGGGCTTGACTCTGATTAGTACCTCTGAGGAGGTATGGGGTGTGGGAAAAGGAAGGAGGAGGAAGAGTGGTTTAGCACCGAGGGTTAAATGGGAGAAAGAGGGAGGGGTGAGGAGGAGGAGGGAGAGGTGTGGGGGAGGAGAAGGAAGGGAGGAAGAGAGAATGGGGATTAGTCTGGCGCCGAAGATGTGAAGGAGGAGGGAGGGGAGAGGAGCATGAGGGTGTACTAATGAGGAAGGGAACGGGAGATGTAATGATAACAAAGAAGGAGGAAGGAAGGGGAAGAAGGGCAAGTGAAAGATGAGAAGGTGAGGTTGGAAATGAGAGAAACACAATATCATTGTGAGAGTTAGACACTGAGATAACTCACCACCACCACCTACTACTTACCATTCCGCACACACCACCTGCTACCATTCACTGCCACCACTACTACCACCATTCCTGCCACCACACCACTACAACCATAATCCAGCTCACAGATCCGGCTCACCTGAGAGATTCGAACACTGTTGAAACGATACTAAACGCCTCTTACCTTAATAAGCTGCAGGTAGACGCTACCTACAGTAGTTAGTAGGCAGCTACCAAACAGGGAGGTACTACCGCCTGGGAAGATATTGGAAGCATAATGTGTTGTCTAATGGTAGACCCTGCTGCCATATGGCATCACGAAAGCTGTGACCAAGTCCCAGGTTGCTAATCTGACTTTCTGCCTCATTTACACACAATTGCAGGGTCTCAATTGTTTCTCTTACTTTGACAAGACAACATATATATATATATATATATATATATATATATATATATATATATATATATATATATATATATATATATATATATATATATATATATATATATATATATATATATATATATATATGTATTGTTTCTCACTATTGATTTTTTTCATTTTTGCATTTCCTTATGGTCCTGTAACTCCACCATGTCTGAGTTGACTGGAGACCCAGCTACTCGCTTTAACTCTCCTGATGCACTGAGTGAGCCAGGCGACTATGGTGTTGACCTTGACACCAATGGAGAGGATGGCTTTCAACTAGTTCAGTCCAGGAACAAGAGGAAGGCCGAAAAGGCAGAAAAACTTAAGAGACCATCAACTACAACCTCAACCCCTCATGAGAGTAAGATTAAACTTCCCTGTAGGTACACCACCTGAAGTCAAGTATCGATGGCTGAACGATGCGAAAGATAAACACCCAGACGCTGAGTTTCAGTTCAGAGTCGGTACACAAGATCATGTTCTGATTAGAAGCGACCCAGCAGTCATACAGGATCTCCTCACCAATAGCATAAGGGGAATAACCATGGAACAATCATCCCAACCATCGAGCAAGAAAACCATCTTAATCATAGGGCTCGACCAGTACCAGACCCCTACACTACTAGAAGCTCATCCCTACATCAGAAGGACGAAGCGACTCAGGGGCAAGAATGCAGTCATTGCAGACTGGGTTGGCTCGGAAGACCCACCCAAGACCATTCGAGTCCGTGGTGCCTATCGGACTCTGAAGGTAACTCTCTATCAGCCCCCTAACCGGAGGTGTTACAATTGTCAGCACTGGGGCCATGTGGCCCGGTTATGCCCCTCGACTAAGCCGTGGTGTGGTCTCTGCTCAAGACAACATACAACACAGGCTTGCAGAGATACAGTTGCTCAAGGGGGTGTCATTCAACAGAAGTGTATTAACCGCAAAACAGTTGGAGTTCCTGTATGACACCCTGACTGTCCTAGAGCTCCTACGCCCCTTCAGCGCCCAGACCCGCCACCCAGGCAGGTCTCAAGAAACACTACTGCTACTAGGGTACTCCCTACGGCCAACCCCTGGCCTGCCCTCCACACCAAAGCTCCAGGATCATCACCAGCAGTCATCGAAAGATCAGCATGGGGCAACACAGACGTACCGACACAACAGGTAGCTGCCAACACACTCCGTGAACACGCACAAAGTGAAGAGATCAATGATTTGAAAAATGAAACTAAAGAACTCAAAGCTCAATTTACAGCTCAAACTGATATGTTAAGGAGCCTCTGTGATACACCAGAAGAAGACCACCACCAACACAGTGCAGCAGCTATAGAAAGATTACAGTCAAACTGAAGACATTCAGATGTCAGTACCAGATGTGGAAACTCAAGACCCACCAGGAACTAGTGTCCACGCAGAGGAAAATAGTGATACTGGTAACAGTTCTACTGATGCCTCTGTGGACATGGCCAGTGAAGATAAACAAACACAAACAGAAAATGGTGGTGATGTCGAGTGTAACCAAAGTGTGTTGTTGTCTGCCACTGAAATACAACAATTGTTGAGCCGTACATGCTCCAGAAATGTTTCAAAAGGGTTAAATGGCCTACTGCCTGCCGAAGGGACAGGCAGTGTAGAAAAAAACAGTATCATGCAGTGCCTTTTGCTTCTTTCCCAAAACAGTTCATAATGGCCAGTGTTAATACCAGACAAAGATACAGAGCGGTGAAGGTGATGAGTTGGAACATCTCATCCCTTAGAAAACGATACCCTGACCTACACCACAAAGTTGTGACTGAGGACATCGATATTGTGTGTCTGCAGGAGTGTCTCACACCTAATGGTAAGCCCCCACCCAGTCTGCCCAATTATGTGTATTATGATCCTAGTTCTACTCACACATGTTTGATGTATGTTAAGAAGTCACTCCCGCATGTACCTCTTGTATCCAAAAAGACTACCAACCTTCAGTACCATGGGATCACTATCCACCTGGGCAACTCCACACTCAACGTGCTAAACGCCTATGCTCCCTCAGATCAGCTTCAGTACACAGATCTCCCAGACTTTTTACACACTGAGCCCACTGTCCTGATGGGTGACCTGAATACTAGACACAAGAAATTAGGTGACTCCACCACTAACACCAATGGTAGGAGACTTATCTCACTTCTCAGCGCATATGAAGATGTTCAAATTATAGGTAATAATGAACCAACACACATCTATGGCGGGGGTCTAAACAAGTGTATTGGTTTTAATCTATCATACACAACTCATAGCTCTGATGTTGCCACTGATCTTATGTCTGACCACAGCCCAATCCAAGCTAGTATACATGTAGCCAATGACACCCCCACTGGCGGTAAACTCAACAGACGTAGAATCACAGTCAAGCAAGAACATGAAAGCCAGTTCATAGACTTCATCCATGACTGGTACAAGGACTACAAGCCTGACAACTACCAATGTTTCCATGACGATCTGATAGATAGGACTTATGCATACTTCACCAACAATGATTCCACCAAAAAAAGGAGAAAACGTGGTCAGCATAATGGGAACAGGCAACAGCAGTGCTATAATGACCCTGAGCTGAAAAAACTCAGGGCTAGGGTCAGGAGGGTGGGTAAGGGTTACAGACAAATTAGAACACCTCAAATGTTACAAATGTATCAAGCTTCCCTTGCTGCTGTCAGGGAACGTGTAAACGAACTCAGACAAAATGCATGGGAGACATATGTCAACAGCCTGAACCAACACACATCCCTCAGCAAAGCCTGGAAAGACATAAACACATTCAGAGGTAAAAACAGTAGACACGTCTCCCATCCAAACCCTCTGCAAAAGTCGAATGAGCTAATAACAAAGTGGGCTCATGTGTCTAGCTATGACATGTTACCAGCTAGGACTCGGGGACTCCTTGATGCGAAGTCTGTAGAGAGAAGTAATCTTATTTATTTTATGCTGGGCAAACAGCACGATGAGTGTGATGTTCCATATACTAAGTGGGAACTTGACGCCGCCCTCGCCAGGGGGGGTGGGCAGTGAAACAGTGTTGTACTGTTCATCGCTTCACACCCAAATACCTCATTTTGAGGAGTTTCCCCTGGACCATGGCATAGTTTAGACGTCGTCTCCATCCTCTCCCTCCTGGAAGGGGGCGGTCCACCACACCACACAGAGTCCTCCACCGCCACTCCGTCCTGTGAACCGTCGTCGACACGAGACTAAGCGTGTTAACCTAGGTTGTTATCCCCGTGGAAATATCACGTGTGGAAGCCTGGTTGCGACAAAAGCAATCCAGGCTGGTCTATTGCACCTAAATGGTTAATTCAAGTTACGCTTACCAGTTCTCCTTGCCGCGACAACCGTCTACAGTGACTGTCAGTGACGCGAGACTATGTGTGGTAACCCAAGAGTACTTTTTGTTGTTATGGCCGTGGAAAGAAGTTCTTGTGATGAAGCCTGGTTGTAACAAAAGCAATCCAGGCTGGCAGTATCTGTATCACTTGAAGAATTAAGGCTCTGTTAAGTCATACCCACAGTAGAGTAAACAAATGTGTCCCCAAGTTGAAAATTCCCTCTTTTAGAAGATTAATTTTATTACAGCGTGAACGGGAGTGAATCATATATCCATGCAAATTGTAAATCATTGTATGGAAGCTTGACAAATAAATGTAAGTGCAATTATCTGCCCGTATCTGTGATCCTATCTTATTATTACTAAAGGTAATGACTGATTGGTTATGACAAAGTATAACCAGTAACTGAGATAGATGTTGGAAATTAATGGAATTCATTAAATCATCATTTATCAAGTATAAATCATGGAATGTCGAGTGGTGGAGTGAACTTCTACGCAGGTACACCATAATCTCCTGTAAGTAACCAGTGTGAAGGTATCGAACTCTACGGTAAGAAATAAGAAATACGACATATTATTATCTTTATATAATGTAATCAACTCATACACCACCGATCCACCCAAAACCATGACAATGTGCATGACTACGCTTTTGGTGTGGTTGATGGTGACCTTGTTCTCCGTAGTCCATGCCTGTAGCCTGTCCAGGGTGCCTTGTAGCGATGAGTAGTCTGGTGCGGTGTTGTCCATTGAAACCCCCACAGTGCAGTCATCCACGTACTTCCACCTGTGTGTGTGTGTGTGTGTACGCAATACTCGTGGTCCTGGCAGGTGTAAACTGACTAGGTAATCCCATTTTCTCGTCCCCAGTGAGGAAACCACATCGGTACCTGATCAAACCCCATAAGTGTACGCCTCCAGACCAGGTAGCACCACCTGGCGTACTCTTGCCTCACCTGTACCGTGCGGGAGAACACACATGTACCGTGCGGGAGAACACACCTGGTGATGGAGGAGGAATGATGGTTTATGAGAAATATAGATTATTGAAATTTAAGTTAAGAGTTTCATCCGTTTCGTCTTTCCTAAAAAAAAAATTATACCGGATTAATATGGTAGTAAATCCTTCATTAAAACGGATTAAATGTTAATAAACTAATAATGTTTCGTTTGTTTCTTCGACTTGATGGACAAAATTTGGGGAAATCAGTAAAATCCCAACTGTGAAGGCCCCCAGATGGCTGGGTCTAGACCAGCTGCCGGGTGCAGACGCCACCAGCTGCATTGGTGAACAGCGCGACGCATCCCGGAGGTGCTGACCTTACCAAGGTCACGAGGTGGGGCGTCAGTGTGGGGGAGAGGGGGAGAGGGGGAGAGAGAGGGAGGGAGGAAGGAGGTGCAGGCGTGGGGTGGCTAGTGAGGAGTGGGAAGTTAGCAGAAGAGCTGGGTGGGGGTGGGTAGGTGGATGGGTGGTAGGAGTGGGTGGGTGTAGTAGTGGTTTGGAAGCTCCTTACCTGGCGCCGACCTGTCCAATCCACCACCACCACCTCCTCTCCGCCCACTCACCCTTCCTTGCGTCACACACACACCACCAACATCACCAACGCATAAAGACACAATGTTTTCCTCTCTCTCTCTCTCTCTCTCTCTCTCTCTCTCTCTCTCTCTCTCTCTCTCTGTAACATCTCACATAAACTCCGTAACGCACACACACACACACACACACACACACACACACACACACACACACAGCTACATTGGTAAAATTTGTGAACAACTACTGTCCCGTTTTCTGTAATCTACCCTCATGTATGTATAGTCCTATAGAAAACGGAATCTTAGATGAAGTACAAACAAATATGAAAATCGGACATATTTCAGTAGAGGATTACAGGTTCAGTTACAGATAGCGGATTTCAGTCCAGGATTACAAGTTCAGTTACAGATAACGGATTTCAGTCCAGGATTACAAGTTCAGTTTACAGTTCACGGATTTCAGTCCAGGATTACAAGTTCAGTTACAGATAACGGATTTCAGTCCAGGATTACAAGTTCAGTTACAGATAGCGGATTTCAGTCCAGGATTACAAGTTCAGTTACAGTTAACGGATTTCAGTCCAGGATTACAAGTTCAGTTACAGATAGCGGATTTCAGTACAGGATTACAAGTTCAGTTACAGATAGCGGATTTCAGTCCAGGATTACAAGTTCAGTTACAGATAGCGGATTTCAGTCAGGATTACACAGGATTTTCAGGGATTACAAGTTCAGTTACAGTTATTTCAGTCCAGGATTACAAGTTCAGTTACAGATAGCGGATTTCAGTACAGGATTACAGGTTCAGTTACAGATAGCGGATTTCAGTCCAGGATTACAAGTTCAGTTACAGTTAACGGATTTCAGTCCAGGATTACAAGTTCAACTACAGATTCCGGATTTCAGTACAGAAGAAGTTTCAGAAGGAAAATAAGAGGAAATAGATAATAATGATGCTGGAAATGAAAGGAAAATTAGATGAGGCCGATAAAGATGAAAAGAGAAGAAAGAAGAAAATGAGAAAGAAAGAAGAAGAAAGAGAAAAAATGAGACAGACAGACAGACAGACAGACAGACAGACAGACAGACAGACAGACAGACAGACAGACAGATAGACAGACAGACAGATAGACAGACGAACAGACAGACGAACCAGACAGACAGACGAACGAACAGACGAACGAACCGAACCAGCAAAGACGAACGAACGAACAGACAGACAGACGAACGAACAGACGAACGAACAGACGAACAGAGCAGACGAATTGAACGAACAGACAGACAGACGGGCGAACTACGAACAGACAGACGGAACAGACAGCGAACAGACGAACGAACAGGCAGACGAACAGACAGACGAACAGACAGAAAAGAAAAGAAAAAGAAGAAAGAAAAGAAAGAAAAGAAAAAGAAAAAGAAAAGAAAGAAAAGAAAAGAAAAGAAAGAAAGAAAGAAAGAAAGAAAGAAAAGAAAAGAAAGAAAAGAAAGAAAGAAAAAGAAAGAAAAGAAAGAAAAGAAAGAAAGAAAGAAAGAAAAGAAAAGAAAAGAAAAGAAAGAAAGAAAGAAAGAAAAGAAAGAAAAGAAAAGAAAAAGAAAAAAGAAAAAGAAAAGAGAAGAAAGAAGAAAATGAGAAAGAAAGAAGAAGAAAGAGAAAAAATGAGACAGACAGACAGACAGACAGACAGACAGACAGACAGACAGACAGACAGACGGACAGACAGATAGACAGACAGACAGATAGAGAAAGAAAGAAAGAAAGAAAGAAAGAAAGAAAGAAAGAAACACAATGGCTCCCACACCCACATCTCCCATCCTTCCACGTGACCTTGTGTGACCCAGACTGACCTACTACATGACCCGGAGCTATTGTGGTGTGTAGCGTCCACCAGCGGGCGGGGGTAGGGGTTAGTCTTGTGTCAGAGAGAAGTAGAAAGAAGGTAGTTAACGGGCTAATCACCTTATTACTAACGAGCTAAACTACTAGTGTGGGTGAGCTTATGTAGTGGGTTGTTAACTTCTCTGATTGGTTTACCTGCACAGTACAGCTCTGGTACTTGGCCATCTGTACCGTGTCCCGTATTTAGTGACATTAAGGGGTTTTTTTAGCGGGTACTTTTAGGGTCTTATTGTATACACCGCCGACCGTATGCTAGTTGCCGCTGGTCTAGGGAGGTTGTCTATTGCCTGACCGTATTGAGAATGCTGGGTAGGTTAATAGCAGTCTCACCCCACACCCACATCACCCCCATAGCACCCCGTTTCACCCCACGATCTCCCCAAGCACCCCGTTAGTCTCACCCCACACCCCCATAGCACCCCGTTTCACCCCACGATCTCCCCAAGCACCCCGTTAGTCTCACCCCACACCCCCATAGAACCCCGTTTCACCCCACGATCTCCCCAAGCACCCCGTCACTCTCACCTCACCACCCCACGGGACACCTCAGCTAAGGCAACAACGAGGCAGTCAATGTGTGTGTGTGTGTGTGTGTGTGTGTGATAAATTTTCTATTGATGGCGTTCTTGCGTGCTTGCGTGTATGTTGTGTCTGTGTGAATGTAAAACACTTATTTGATTCCGTGTTTGCGTGTGTGTTTACGTCCGAGTCAAAACAAGAACCTCCACTGATGTTGGCGTGTGACTTCTACATGGATCCAACCAGCCAACAGCGACAACAAACATTTAGAGGGAAATGCTGTGATGTGCCTTGTTGTTGTGTCTTTGTTATCAAGTCTGCTTCTGTGTCAGGAGGAGGAAAATGCTGTTCTCATCGTCCTGTACCCTTCCACTCCTCCCTCTCCCTCTCCTTCCATCTCCCTCTCCCTCCTTCCTTCCCCAAAAGATCTTATCCAAGTGACAATCGTGTAAAGAAATCGCTTCGTCACTTCCTTTAGCATTTCCCGAGTAGGCACGCGCTTTCCTGAGTCTACTGGGTGGGATAGTTGTAGGTAGGGTGGGGATAGTTGTGTGGTAGGGTGGGATAGTGTGAGTACGGTGGGGATAGTTGTGGGTACGGTAAGGACAGTTGTGGGTACGATGGGGATAGTTGTGGGCAGGGTTGGGATAGTTGTACGTAGGGTGGGGATAGTTGTGTGGTAGGGTGGGATAGTGTGAGCACGGTGGGGATAGTTGTAGGTGGGGTGGGGATAGTTGTACGTGGGGTGGGGATAGTTGTTATTGGTGGGGTGGGGATAGTTGTGTGGTAGGGTGGGGATGATTTAATGGGTACGGTGGGGATAGTTGTGTGGTAGGGTGGGATAGTGTGAATTACGGTGGGGATAGTTGTGGGTACAGTAAGGACAGTTGGTACGGTGGGGATAGTTGTGGAGTAGGGTGGGGATAGTTGTGGGTACGGTGGGATAATTTGTGTGGTGGGATGGGATAGTGTGGTGCAGTGGGGATAGTTGTGGGTACAGTGGGACAGTTTATTGGTACGGTGGGGATAGTTGTGGGTAGGGGTGGGATAGTTGTGGGTAGGGTGGGGATAATAGTTTATTGGGTAGAGATTTAAGGGATAGTTGTGGAATTTGATAAGGATGGTTATTGGGTACAGTGGGGATAGTTGTGGTAGGGTGGGATAGTGTGAGTACGGTGGGGATAGTTGTGGGTGGGGAATTGGGGATAGTTAGCCTTGGGTAAAGGGAGGGTGGGGATAGTTATTGGGTACAGTAGGATAGTTGTGTGGTAGGAATTGGGATAGTTCTTGAGACAGGGGATAGTTGTGGGCAGGGGTTAGGGATAGTTGTACGTAGGGGTGGGGATGGTTATTGTGGTAGGGTGGATAGTGTGAGTGCAGTGGGGATAGTTGTAGGTAGAATTAGGAGGATAGTTGGCTGTGGTAGAGATTGGGGATAGTTGTGTGTGGTAGGGGTGGGGATAGTTGTGGGTACGGTGGGGATAGTTGTGGGTGGGGTGGGGATAGTTGTGGGTAGGGTGGGGATAGTTGTGGGTAGGGTGGGGATAGTTGTGGGTACGGTAAGGATAGTTGTGGGTACGGTAAGGATAGTTGTGGGTACGGTGGGGATAGTTGTGGGTACGGTGGAGATAGTTGTGGGTAGGGTGGGGATATGTGGGTAGGGTGGGGATAGTTGTGGGTACGGTGGGGATAGTTGTGGGTAGGGTGGGGATATGTGGGTAGTTTAAGAAAATACTTCAAGGATATCAATATACAACACCTAACCTGGGTAGGGTGGGGATATGTGGGTAGTTTAAGAAAATACTTCAAGGATATCAATATACAACACCTAACCTAACCAAACCTAACCTAACCTAACCTAACCAAACCTAACCTAACCTAACCTAACCTAACCACACCCATCACCGGCACTGTTTACCCCCAGGCAGGTAACACTCCATAGAACGTCCTTAATGAGGCTCAATATCTCTCTCACCTGGGAGTCTATGGGTGACGGTAAAACACCTGTTGAGCACCTGAGGCAATATTCTGAGCCTTAAGTTAAATCCATCCCTTAACTTATCTAACAGACTCACTGAAGCTACGACACGGACTTAAGGCTAAAAAATGGCGACATAATTGCACTGAGACTATAGGATACCTGTGTGTGTGTTGCCGTATATATAAAATAAGAATATAAAAACGTACGATGTTTTGCGACTAAAGAGAAAGGTGTTTGAGGTAATGGCTGAGGTGAATATGTGATTGGGTACTTCTTGTTAACAGGTAATTGGCTAATCAATCACCTGTCAGACTCTACAGGTGTCTGGATTTTGACTTCACCTATTAGGAGGTTCTGGATTGCTATAGGGATATGTTCACCTGGGTCAAAGGTCAAGTGTTCACGGGGTCATCTTCATATAGGGTCAGAGGTCAGGTGTGACGTGGGAATGTCATGTTTAAAGAAGAGTTTGTTGATATTTGTTCTACAGGTAAAATTATTATTGGCTGAACGTGACTATTTTTAATGGTTTGTGCTCTCTCTCTCTCTCTCTCTCTCTCTCTCTCTCTCTCTCTCACTCTCTCCCAGTTTCGTCTCTCTCTTCTCTCTCTACTCTCTCCCCTCTCTCTCTTCTCTACTCTCTCCCTGTTTTCGTCTCTCTCTCTTCTCTACTCTCTCCCTGTTTTCGTCTCTCTCTCTCTCTCTCTCTCTCTCTCTCTCTCTCTCTCTCTCCCATAAGTTACCCCCAGCTCCACTTAAGCCGATGTTATCAATGCTTCCGTCACCTGAATGGGATCCAGACGTCTGATCAGCTGTTTAGGGGTGAGTAGCAACAGCTGACTTGGCATGAGGTGAGTGGGGTAACAGCTGACTAGACAAACAGCTGATGGGGGCAACGAGGGTCTGTCTACCTGTCAGCTGTTTCGACGTTGCTGGCCGGAGGTGCAAACGAGGTGTTCTGCTTAACTGTTGTTTCGTGTTTTTCATCAATGTTTTTCTGGATATATTTAGAAGGGTCGTGTGTTTTTTTTAGTATTTTTCGTGTTTTTTCCCTTGTGTTATACTGTGTTTTGGTGTTTGTTCTTGTTTTTGTGTTTTTTGTGTTTTTCGTGGTGTGTTTTTTCGTGTTTTTGTGTGTTTTTGTGTTTTTTCTCGATTTTTTTTCGTGTTTTTGTGTGTTTTTGTGTTTTTTCTCGTGTGTTTTTGTGTTTAATTGTTGTTATTGTTATTATTGTTATTGTTATTGTTGTTTTTTCATTCATCTTACGCTACATTCAGTACTTTTTCTTGTTTTCGTCATTCAGTAAACACATTCAAAAGTACATTATTATCTTCAAAGCACTGCACTAGATATAACTCCACCATCAACTGTAAAGTAAGAAGTTAAGACTTACATCTCTTCAAACAAAAAATACTGTTTTCTTATTCTTAATTTAAATGCAACAACAACAACAACAACAAAAACAACAACAACAACAATAACAATAATAATAATAATAATAATAATAATAATAATAATAATAATACGTAATTCGTCGTCCATTTTGTTATTATTAAGCAAAAAATAAATTATTAAAATCCTTAAATTAATAACGTGAGATTATTATTTTTTATGATAATTACTTTAACTTTG